>NW_003549430.1:2341-4806 GCF_000090795.2 Amphimedon queenslandica | reverse complement strand
AGATAATAAAGGAATCACTTACCAGACACTGAGGATACTGGAGGTATGGTGGAGGAGTGGTGATAAATGGCGGATACTAAAAAGGAAGAGGTTAGATAAGTAGATATTTACCAATGGAGGCTGTTAGTAAGAGAGAGAGAGGAGGCCAGGAACTTAGCAGGAAGAGATACAGAGAGAACTTACTCCTCAACTTACTCATCTTCTTTTCAAATTATGAAGATGGCGGGAATAGTAACCTTGCCTGCCTGGGCCTGCCACGTGCAGTACTGGGCATGCCTCGCGAAGTATCACGTGATTAAAATTGATTTTACGGATATGTACATTCGTATACAAAAACCACGTGCCTACACGTGGACCTGAGGCTTAATTATTGGTAAAGATTAAAGCAAACAGCTGAACCAGCAATAAATAACAAAAGGGAACTACACAAAATATACAATAATACAATGGTAAGCAGCTGTAGGAGTTCAGTAGTTAGTGAATAGCAGCAGGGACAGCCCAGTCACAGTTGGACTCAACCCCAAGGTTATCAACTCCTCTTATTAGCCTAAACCAGCCAGCTTCACCCCAATAGGTACCCCCTACAGTAACAGAGAGAAAGAGAGATAATGTATGATTATAGAGCTCTAACTGTTATAAATTATAAATGAATATAAATACGATTTTAGCACCATGTCATCATTTGTTAATCAGAAAAATAGCAAAAGTTTTGTATTGAACAGTATATACATATAGCGGTAGGTGTATTATTATGATAATGCACGTACATGAGTTGCGTCCAATCCAGTACTTAACTCCTTCACTAGTAACTCCCCAACCAGCAATGGATATCTCATGATCCAGTGACTATACAATAGATAGACAGGCAATAGGTAATACATTAAGTACATTATCAATTGTACTTTAGCTCCAGTAGTGTCATTGAAGACTCCTCCAGTGTATTGTTCAAAGGCTGAAGTCACTGCAATAGTACAGGCAATGGGGCCTCGTGCATAGATCTCACTCAACATCTTATCCTCTCCTGATACTCTACCATGTTCTGTCACCTGATACTATAGGAGCAATTGATACAGTAACAGAATTAGGTAAATATTTGATAAGTAGCTAGTTAAAATTTGTGGCTGAGCATGCACAAAATGGTACAAAATTCCCCTCATTCCTCCTCCTAATACTACCTGTTGCTTACTTTGGTGTATTTCTGTACAGCGAAACACTTCCCTGATGGGTCACAGTTACGGCAAACATTCTCTGGC
The DNA here is from genome assembly GCF_000090795.2 of Amphimedon queenslandica. Taxonomy (NCBI): domain Eukaryota; kingdom Metazoa; phylum Porifera; class Demospongiae; order Haplosclerida; family Niphatidae; genus Amphimedon; species Amphimedon queenslandica. The sequence goes on along the minus strand of NW_003549430.1, from coordinate 3,553 downwards.
TCACAAGACTGGGTCTTTGCCAGGTAGTTGGTACATGTCTCATCCGGTACACCATTTTCATAAATATAAGAATAAGCAGCTGTAGGATCACCTCCGTCACAACCATGAGAATTATTAGCCTGTAAATAATAATAATAATAATAATAATAATAATAATAATAATAATAATAATGATAATAATAATAACAATAATAATAATAATAACAATAACAATAATAATCTGTTGTATGCTCTTACAGTGACACAGTCCACCAGTACTTGAGGTGATAGGTTAATGACAGGATAAGCTCCTTTCCTCATCAGTTTGATCCTGTCACTCAGAGCTGAGGTGGTACCCATGGCCCAGCAGGAACCGCAATCTAATGGAGAGAGGGGCTAGTTACCATAGCAACAATAGAGGCTGTGTAGGTACTGCTTTTGAAAATTAATAAAAATAAGTTTTATAGCAGAAATAGCTTTTTTTTGCAAATTTTTAATGTTATCGTACAGATTTAATTAATGTTTTAATTTCATAGTTTTGATTGCTAATCAGAAAAAACAGTGAAAGTTTTGATAATACATATATATTCGTGCACAGTTTGTATTGACCAATCAAATTGCTTACATTGAGGAATGTGCTGATTTCTGTTAACAGTTGAATAATCATTCCCATTAATGTTCCTAATATCATAAGCAGCTGGAATATCCTCCAGTTTAATGTAAGTATGGGGCTCAGGAGTATGGACATGAGTCTTAACCTGGTGACAAACAAATAATTAAATAATTTAATAAATGACTTACTGAATCACTTTTCTTCACACAAGAACATTTATATTGTTGTTGTTGTTGTTGTTGTTGTTTATGGACTTGATGTTGTTTGTTTGGTTCCTTCAGTAGAGGTACTCCCCAGTCACACTCTGTCTCTATTGCCAGGTTGTCTTTGTGCATCATTATACGGAAGAACCCGTTCTCCCCCCAGTAGGTGCCCCAGGAGTTACGGACTATCCAATACTCAACTCCATTTTCAACACCCCAGCCAACCACCTGGAGAAGGAACGGAATATAAGTACATGTTCATGCATCAGAAAATGTAATACAAAATAGACAATTCTAAATTGTAACAATTTCAACGTAACATTATTATCAAAAAAATAACATCATTATTGCTATACTTACTGATACTTCATGGTTTATCATTGGTAGCAGTTTCCTTTCAGAGAATATCCCTCCAGT
>NW_003549430.1:0-1556 GCF_000090795.2 Amphimedon queenslandica | reverse complement strand
AACACCTTGAGCTAATGAGCTCCACCCAATCACAACATAATCATTTGTTTATTTTATTTTAAGTGCGTTGGCTAAGTAGAAGAAGGTCTGTTGCACTTAATAACAACAACAATAATGATTATATTATTCAAAGATACTACTAATGAATCTAATGGTTATTGTATCAAACTTGCATTGAGGAATGTGCTGGTTCCTTGGTGGAGTGAGGTAGTTCTGCCCGTCCTTGTCCTCCCAGCTGAACTGAGACGGGAGATCAGCAACATTAAGGTAAGTGTGTGGCAGTGGATCAGTTATCCTTTCCCCATGCTCGAATGTAGCTGTGCAGGGGAACAAAGAAAACAGAAAATTAATTGTTATAAAGTAGATGCTTCATTGGGCTACACACTTTTCTCAGTCCTGCAGGGACTACTAGCAGCTGCTGCCTGGAGGAGAGCGAAAGAGAGAAGAGCTAGAGCTAACAATGACCTCATCTTGATTTGAAGCAAAAATGTGCTGCAAAGAATGATAATAATGAATTTTTATACACGTTCATGTATGGAGATGGGTGGGGCTCAAAGTTAAATTAATTGGTTTTCCGTATATTTTTAGTGTAACGGAAAATGCTTTTTTTTCAGTAGGCAAAGGAATGAGAGAAGTGACTCACTTTTCTCCGTATATTTTTACTAATAATAGAATGGGAGGATCTATGGCTCAGGTGGGTGGAGCTTAATAAAAATGGCTTCCATTGAAGAGGATGATATTCCAGAGCTGGTTCCTCTCTCCTTTCCTAAAGATGATTCCTCTCGGCAAGAGAAGGAGAGAGAGCCTCAGACTAGTAGAAATAAAGTACCAGTAACAATAATAACTGGATTCCTAGGTAAATGAACAGAATAATGAAGAGATTATTGTGTCATTCTTCACAAGGAGCTGGTAAAACCACATTATTGAATTATATACTAACAGAACAGCACAACAAGAGGATTGCAGTGATACTCAATGAGTTTGGGGAAGGATCTGCTGTAGAGAAGTCAATGGCAGTGGGTCAGTCTGGGGAACTTTATGAAGAATGGCTGGAACTGAGGAATGGATGCCTCTGCTGCTCAGTGAGGTAATGATAATTGATATAAAGGTGGAACTACTTGTAATCAGTATATTAATGATATATTGGTTAGTCAATGCTTTTAGCTAATAGTTAATGATAAAGATCCCTCACCGAATTTAGCTCACATAAAATACGACTGACATATTAACACTCAACCACTTCCCTTGTAGAGATGCAGGAGTGAAGGCAATAGAGAATCTGATGGAGTATAAAGGAAAGTTTGACTACATTCTCCTGGAGACCACAGGACTGGCTGACCCTGGACCCATTGCTAGTATATTCTGGTTGGATGATGGACTTGGGAGCAGTTTAATACTTGATGGTAATAAGGAATAGCAATAGAGCATTGTGTTACCAATACATCTACATGTACATATACATGTACTTATGTTGTGTAGAAAGTTTGAGCTTATTCCGATCAAGTTTGGATTTTTTATGATTTTTTTAAATTGCTCCAAAATCGGACAAAAGTCCC
>NW_003549429.1:2555-6296 GCF_000090795.2 Amphimedon queenslandica | reverse complement strand
ACCATAATGCTTGCCTATAGTAGCAATACCATCCCACCACTTCCTTAGCTGGTTCAGACTACCTAGAGCAGATGCATCATCAGCATACCAGAGCTGATACACTGTTGCTACATCATCAAGTTCCTCAATCAGTGGGACAGATGCCACAGCATACATACTCATTGCTAGAGGATCTCCCTGTGTTGTACCTTCCTTTGAGCCAATACACTCACCATCAATAAAAAGGTGATTGTCAAAGCGATAGGTGTTAATGAGCAACCTTCCAAATGAAGGGCATAGGTGTAGTATGTTACGAAGCGCCAATCCTCTGTTCAGAGAATTGAACGCATTCGAGGCATCAACACAAAGGAGACCCTCAAGGCGGATTTACAATATTACGCTAGTCCTGACGTTACGTTGACGCTGGAATAGAATCTGGTTCTATTCCAGCGGAAAGCATGCGTCAAAAGGTCAAATCGCCCACGTTTTTGATAAAAATTGACGGTACGCTGGCCTAATGTCATATTGTAAATCCGCCTTAAGTCTCATCATTATCATACAATTCACGAACACTATGTACAATTGACTCACAAGCAGACTTCTGTCCAGCACAGAGCTGTCTAGAACCAGTCACATCAATTACATCTTGCCTTAACACACACAATGCTGCTTTCCCAATTAGTCTCCTACAAACTTCACCAATTCCAATGGGACGCACTCCAGGGTTCTTATCCAGTGCAATCAACCTGCTAGCCAGTAATGCCTCTAATCCAGAAGGGTCTACGTACTGCGAACACATTTTCCTTGCCACACAGGCCACTGAATTGCCTTGGGTATTTTTCAAAAATTGGCCAGTTTTTAAAAATGGTCATAACTCAAAAATTTTTTATCGGAATCGCCTCAAACTTTCTACACAGCATTAGGACATCAATATGTATCAGAAAATGTAATAAAAATTTTTGGTGATTTTGGAGCCATTTTTTGGAAAAAACCATGTGTTATATAGCCTTGGGTATTTTTCAAAATTTTGGCATTTTATTAAAATGGCCATAACTCAAAAAATTGAAGTTGGAATTAGCTCAAACTTTCTACACAGCATAAGGACATCAATATGTATCAGAAAATTTAATAAAAATTTTTGGTGATTTCGGAGCCATTTTTTGAAAAAAACCATGTGCTATGACAGGAAAATGGCGACTGGTGGTAGAAGGCCCTGCTGTGGCTGCCATAAGAACGGTGTCTGTCGTGGGTGTTCTTGTGTTAAGAATGGTACAGAGTGTGTATCTTGTGTTCCTAAAGAGCTGGGGAAGTGTCAGAACTTGGTAAGTCGTAAAGCGACTCGACCACAGCAACCACGTGCGGCCTTCTCCTCGCTCGACACGACAGCCCGACTTGACCTCCATCCTGTCTCCTCTGCGAGTTCTTCTTAACAGAGTACAGCCTCAGGACCTGTGTTATTGCCCAGTGATGTCGATCTTCCAGTCTGAGATCCAGCATCTCCATCCTCATCTCCCCCCTCGTCTCGCATCGTTGCATCCATTCCTTCCTCTCCTCTCCTCCCGCCTAGTTCTCTCTCTCCTTCGTCCTCTATCTCAGATCCCTCAGTACCTGGTCTACCATCGTACCAGCCATCTTCAAAAGCTAACTTTGAATGGAGCAGCAGTGTGTCAGCCAATGAGTGCATAGACAATATGTGACCATAATTGACAAAAGGTACCTTATAGCGGATTTATAAATTCATCATTATAATGAAATATAACAACCTGTGAGTGCTCTGTTAGCCAACAAATGTTTCTAAAAGTTACATAGTAAATTTTTCCATCCTCTGGATTAATTTTATGATAAATGGAGCTCAGGAAGTTGGATTTTTAAGGCTATAAACACCAATTTTCCTATCCGCCATAAGGTACCTTTTGTCAATTATGGTCACATATTAATAAGTGCTATGAGAAAGCTGTACACTGGATACCAAACCTGTTCTCCCTCCCCATTGGCAAACAAGGCCGACTGTTTGTGAAAGAACTCTCCCGTCTTTACTACTTCTATACTGAGAACTCTGCAATGGAAAGTATTGCACTGAAGGCAGCTTGTTTGCTACCTCTCCTTGTCTTGCAGAAGCCACACAAGAGATCTAAATTGAAAGAGCACTGTAAGATTCTAGAACGTCGCCTTGTGTTGTGGAAGGATGGGATGTTTCAAGATCTGTTAAAAGAGGGCAATACCATACAAAGACAATTCAGATACAGCAGTTGTAATGTGAAAAAGACCGACCCGCTCCAATTGTTTACTCGTTTTATGTTTCATGGGAAAGTGAGAAGTGCACTCCGGGTCCTGAATGAAAATGGATCGAAGACAGGTCAACCCCTCTCTCTCTCTTCCCCTCTCTCTGAGCAGAATCCCTCCCTCGGTACAGTAAGAGATGCTCTCTATAACAAACATCCAGGTCCAGGCCCAGTATCTCCATCTCATTGTTTGCTCACTACCACTCCACCATCTGATCATGATCCTCATTCAGTTACCTTCCAACAGATTGATGGTGTCATGATCAGAAGAACTATTATGTCTATGGATGGTGCTGCAGGTCCCTCGGGTCTAGATGTTTCCTACTGGAAAAAGATGTGTACATCGTTTAAAAGGGAATCTGATGAGTTATGTAATTCAGTGGCTTGTGTGGCAAGGAAAATGTGTTCACAGTACTTAGACCCTTCTGGATTAGAGGCATTACTGGCTAGCAGGTTGATTGCACTAGATAAGAACCCTGGAGTGCGTCCCATTGGAATTGGTGAAGTTTGTAGGAGACTAATTGGGAAAGCAGCATTGTGTGTGTTAAGGCAAGATGTAATTGATGTGACCGGTTCTAGACAGCTCTGTGCTGGACAGAAGTCTGCTTGTGAGTCAATTGTACATAGTGTTCGTGAATTGTATGATAATGATGAGACTGAGGGTCTCCTTTGTGTTGATGCCTCGAATGCGTTCAATTCTCTGAACAGAGGATTGGCGCTTCGTAACATACTACACCTGTGCCCTTCATTTGGAAGGTTGCTCATTAACACCTATCGCTTTGACAATCACCTTTTTATTGATGGTGAGTGTATTGGCTCAAAGGAAGGTACAACACAGGGAGATCCTCTAGCAATGAGTATGTATGCTGTGGCATCTGTCCCACTGATTGAGGAACTTGATGATGTAGCAACAGTGTATCAGCTCTGGTATGCTGATGATGCATCTGCTCTAGGTAGTCTGAACCAGTTAAGGAAGTGGTGGGATGGTATTGCTACTATAGGCAAGCATTATGGTTATTTTCCAAATGCATCCAAGTCTGTTTTGCTAGTGAAGGAGGAGTCTTATGAGAGAGCTAGTAAGGTTTTTGAAGGTTCTGGTATTGTGGTGAGAACAGACGGTGTGAGATTACTTGGCTCCCCTATTGGTTCAAAGTCTTTTGTTGATGGATTTATTAAGGATACTGTTGATAAGTGGTTGTTAGATTTGAAGGTTCTGTGTACATTTGCTGAGTCCCAGCCCCAGGCAGCGTATGCTGCCTTTACTCATGGCCTGTTCAGCCGATGGACTTATTTTTTTAGATCCTGTGATGTCCCTCCTGACCATCTGATTGCACTGGATGAGATGATACGTCTGAGGTTTATTCCAGCTCTGTCAGGGAAACAAGCCATTAATGATCTGGAGAGGGACTGGTTGGCCCTTCCTATTCGTCATGGTGGGATGGGACTGATCATTCCATCAGTCTTTGCTAAAGCTCAATAT
>NW_003549429.1:0-1699 GCF_000090795.2 Amphimedon queenslandica | reverse complement strand
TAGATGTTGCTTGTGAGAGAGGTGCTTCAGCTTGGCTCTCTGCACTACCATTGGCTGATCATGGCTTTGATCTGCACAAAGGCTCATTTAGAGACTCTGTTTGTATTCGATATGGTTGGCAGCTACAGAACTTACCATCTTCCTGTGTTTGTGACTCACCCTTCACAGTAGACCATGCTCTATCTTGTCCTATGGGTAGGTTCCCCACACTAAGACATAACGAGCTGAGAGATCTTACTGCCTCCCTACTGGATGATGTCTGTAGCAATGTTTCTCGTGAGCCTCCTTTACAACCACTCTTGGGAGAATCAATCACAGCGTCTACTGTGGATGGTGATGAAGCTTGTGTAGACATTGCAGTTGATGGTTTCTGGGAGATCTCTCATCAGAGAGCATTCTTTGATGTCTCAGTAGTTAATCCCTTCTCTAAATCGTATAAGGGTCTCACTCTACCAGCAGTTTATAAGAAAGTAGAAAATCGAAAGAAGAGAAAGTATGATGATCGTATTCGTAATGTTAAACATGGCTGCTTTTCACCACTTGTATTCTCCATTAATGGAGGCTTGGCCCCAGTATCAGACACTGTATTCAGACGCATTGCTCTAATCACTTCTGAAAAACAAAACAAACCATATAGTCCACTTATCAACTTCATTAGATGCAAATTATCATTCTCAATATTACGATTGACCATCCGCTGCATTCGAGGAACAAGAAAATCATTGTATCGGCCCAGTGTTTATGATCCTGATGTTGCACTGTCCGATGGTCACATAATAAATTGTGACCATAATTGACAAAAGGGCCCTTATGGCGGATTAAAAAATGATTGTTATAATGGAAAATATCAACCTGTGAGTGCTTTGTTAGACAATCATTGTTTCTAAAAGTTTCATGGTAACTTTTTGCATCCTGTGGAGTAATTTTATGATGAATGGGGCTCAGGAAGTTGGATTTCTTAGGCTAGAAAGACAAATTTCACTACCCGCCATAAGGTACCTTTTGTTAATTATGGTCACAATTACTAACTAAATTATTTATTTATTTAATTATTATAAATTTATTACTGTGATTTGTCTGTATGTCTATCTCTGTGTCTCTCTTATTATTTCAAAGAAAATTTTATTTATATATATATATATATATATATATATATAAATGTGCTATAGCCTTGGGTATTTTTCAGATTTTGGCTCATTTTTCAAAAAAGGCCATAACTCGAAAAATTGAAGTCGGAATCAGCTCAAACTTTCTGCACAGCGTATGAACATCAATATGCATTAGAAAATGTAATAAAAATTTGGGGTGATTTCGGAGCCGTTTTTTGAAAAAAACCATGGTTATTTTTCAGATTTTGGCTACTTTTTTAAAATGGCCGTAACTGGAAAAATTGAAGTCGGAATTAGCTATACAGCATAAGAACATCAATATAAATTAGAAAATCTAATAAAAATTTGTGGTAATTTTGGAGCCATTTTTTGAAAAAAAACCATGGGCTATAGCCTTGGGTATTTTTCAGATTTTGGCTCAATTTTTAAAATGGCCGTAACTGGAAAAATTGAAGTCGGAAATAGCTGAAACTTGCTACACAGCATAAAGACATTAATATATATCAGAAAATGTAATAAGAATTTTTGTTGAATTTGGAGCCATTTTTTGGAAAAAACCATGGGCTAAAGAACATAAAAAATTTTAAAAA
>NW_003549428.1:3385-6305 GCF_000090795.2 Amphimedon queenslandica | reverse complement strand
AATTTTAGCGTTTTTAACCAAATTAACTATAAATAATAACCATTATAATGAATAATAATTATTTTGGCGTCTATTTAATTTAGCTGTTTAAAGCTCTCTTGCTAATATAGCTAAATTTAGTAGACGCTAAAAATAGTAGGCTTAAGGTAACTGATTGTACATGTACATGATGAAACATGAGGTTTACTGACCTTGCTTCCTCTGCCTCTTGTATTTCTGATCTCTCTTTATCTGTTAACTCTTTCATTGTCTCTCTATTGTCTCTAAATAATTATAAACAGTAAGAGGTGTATGTAAGTGTGTGTATACATAATGTGTGTGTGTTCATTAGTACTTATAATATATGACATCTCCATCCCAATATCCATCAACATATAGTCCTAATGAGTATGGTCTGTCTGAAGTGATGGAATACCATTTTAACTTATTCTCAATATTAAGACATGATATCTCAACCGGAAAAGATCTTCCCTAATAGAGTCAGAGAGTGAGAGAGTATCTCTAAAATGTTTTAATGATTATAACCTCCAGTGAAAAAGAGATATACTCAACAGGAACTCCACTTAACTCCAAAAGCTGTGAAAACAATAATAATGTGATACTGACACATTATCCTTATTATAAATAATACCTTTTTAATAATATACTTAAAGTCATATCTATCATCCAGTATAATTTCTTCTATTGGATCAACTGAACATTGTGATGGACGCCATCTTATAACATACACCTGTATCTGTGCTCCATCCTCCTTCTCTGGTCCTAAAAATAATACACTAGCTAACATTAAGCTTACTATAAAAATGCATCTAGTACGTACAGTACAATATACTGAAAATATAACTGAGATATGCTACAAAAGTAAAGATCAACGACAGTTTTTATAACAAAAGGACAACTATGATAAAGACAAAGACTGAACTCAGGAGTATCCACCCACATTAATAACAACTACAATAATACACTATACACATTAATACTAACACATACAGCAGATATACTGACCTTTCAATGGTTCCACATATAGTTCCATACTAGCATGAATCTGCTGATAATCAAGATATATTGAACCAGGGGACATTACTATCTTATCACGTAATCTCATTCTACACAATAAGTCACATGATAGTCACATGATGTACACCATATAGTTTGTGGGTGTAAAATTTTGCAATTTGGCTGCATTTTTGTAATTGCAAATTAAAATTTTAATGCAATTATGACACCTACTACAATCATCATGCTATTTTGTGGATGTTAACTTTGCAAATTTTTGCAAATGCAAAAATTGCAAAATTTGATCCCCGCAAAATATATGGCATACTTGTCTAATTCAAAGACACAGTCAATTCCTTGTACTTTTGCTTCTTCAATAATTTGTTTCTTAAATTCTCTCACTGGTGTACTCTCAGCATAAATAGACTCCATCATAAAATTACAAAACTATAGAAACAAAAAATCAAAACAAATAATGATAATTAAAATTGTTATACTTCTGTATTGTTAACTTGTAACAAATATAATTTAATTCTTTTCTCTCCTCTTCTTAATGCTCTACCCAGTCTTACTATCAACTAGTATTATAAACAATTATGAAGTTAATCAAAATAACCCACACACATGTACCTCTGATCCAGATTTTAATACAAGTACCTCATCCAGTTCCTCCATTTCATATTCTTCATTACCACTGAATCTATACAGTCTAAAACCAGTAGGTGGTACACCAATCAGTGGAACTAGCTCCTCCTTCAATTGAGCTAATGTTATTCTCTTATCAACTAGTACCTGTATCTCTGTATTGAATAATAAATGATTAATTAAACACTGTAGAGCTAGATATATTTGCTGAAATTATTTTAATTTTGCTATTGCTGTTTATTATAAAAATGCACAATTTAATTCCACAAAGCATTGATGAGTGTATCGTATAAGAGCTTACAACACTTACACCAAATTAAATTCCTCATACTGTAGGGCACTCTTTTTTCAAGGGCTATAAATTTCAAACTCCTTTTTTAGCGAAAGTAAATTTCACAAATCATACCTCCCTCACACCCTTTAACTGACACAATTGCTCTCTGAGGTACATGATTTGACAGAGGACCAGCAGAGTTTGGAAAAAGCCAAAAAACATCAACTCTACCGTCCCAAAAACACCATTTTTAATTACTTTAAAATAGAGGTGGGACAAATGTAAAATTTTAGCATTCAAACATTCTATTGACAAAAACAACAACTGCTCTAATGTTTGCACCATGGAATCAGATTCTTATTAATCAATTACCGTATGGAAGGAAATTTTGGAGGTAGTTAAATTTGGCGAATTTGGCGTTTTGATAGCCATTCGCCAAAATAAAAATTCGCCATTTTGAGCCATTATGCGCATGCTCAATGGCACGTGGCCACAAATTCGCCAAATTAAAATTCGCCAATCACCAAAATTTAGTCCCTCCAAAATTTCCTTCTGTACGGTAGTTTGTTATTGAGATCACTTTAATTAAATGCAGGACCCTACATGTAGAGTGTATAGCTCAATGTCTAATGATTTATACATTAGATCTTATTACTAAATAAGTTATGATGTCATTGATTAGTAGGTGTGGTACATACCACACCTACTGATCCACCTACTTAGTACATTCAAATGCCTGCTGCAGCATCTGCAAAATTTGCAAAATATATAGCCCTTGAAAAAAGAATGCCCTGTACATTAAAATTTGCTTGTTAGCACAAAATTGCAATATAGTACAAGTTATTACTTCTTTCTTTTTCTTTATTTTCCATTGTCATAATTTTCATTATTAATCCTCCTTCACGTTCATTAATTGTAGTGGGTGTGGCTTCAGGTCCAGGAGGTATTGTAATGTTCAGTAGTATCCAGTTGATAGGAAGACCAACATATCTGTACATCAAACTA
>NW_003549428.1:0-3232 GCF_000090795.2 Amphimedon queenslandica | reverse complement strand
AAGGTGAGCATGAAAATAACAAAGATTAACACACCTCAAAAATTACCGCATATACGGTATACAAATAAAAGAAAGTTAGACAATAATTCTAAATCATGATAGCTATAGTATGAAATATTGGTAGCAAATTAATATTGGTGAATTCAAATGGAAATTTTCTGAATTTGATAAGCTATTTAGTAGTCTCGCCCCGCCCCTTCACTACCTGCAAATGAAGGGTCTGGAGACATTCGAGCAAAAAGTGTGTGTAAAGAAGAACACATGGTTGGCTCTATGTCATGTGACAGAGGAGACCGCTTAAACAGATGCTTTGCAGCTAAGAAAAGATGAGGATATAGTCTCTTGGACATCTCTTGCAGATTTGAGAGAAGTAACTCTTCATAAAGCGCCATAGTATTTACTTTTCATTGATGACGTTTTATTGTAAACATGTGACAGTATTATTACATCATAAATGCAATGGCATCGTTGTAGTAAGCAGCACAGTAATGCTGCTCTTAAACTTTGAGAAAGAAGTCCGGGGAGCATTACAGGCTCCTTCCTTCCTTAATTCAGTCCTCATTCTTTCTCTTTTGTCTTAAAAAAACTCTTCGGTCACATGACTTCTTCTCCTACACATGGTTCAAGCAATATGATTGGGACATGAATTTCTCTGCATGAGCACACATTTTTACCGTGAGTGTCTCCAGACCCTTCATCCACAGGTAGCAAAGGGGCGGGGTGAGACTAGCCATTTAGTAATTTTTGTTTCATTTGTATACACACATGGCTAGTCGTAAATCATCAAATATAACACTAATGGTATTTTTGCACAAAATGGGTATTTTTTCATTTTTGTCTATTACAGTATTAATGTCAATACTTGTCTATCTTCATGTGTTGACTTTCTGAATATCTCCTCTAAAGTACATCCTACATCACTAATATCAGTAACATCATTATAATTCTTCATTACTAATCTCATACATGATGAATTGAGACTATATACCTATAGAAAAAAATGGACCAGATCAATAAAGGGAGGGAAGGAGAAAAATATAATAATAATAATGCATGTATTATTATTACATTATTACTTCTCCTATATGTTGTTTTAATTCTCTAACAGTCCAACCTTCTTCAACTCTCATTGGTTTAGCTGGTCCTTTACCAGTTGACACATCAACCACTGATATCATTATGTTATTAGCTATATACCATCAAACACATGTACATATAATTAGAGATATTGTCCATAAATAATAGAGTAAATGAAAGGGATTGGAAACGGAAGCGTGGGCGTGGGCAAACCTCCATTCATTTGTATTGTTGCTAAGTAAACAGAGGAGAGTTGGGATTTTTTGACCGATTTTGGAGTAAAAAACTGGGATTTTCTTGCTTTATCCTTGAATAGCTTCAAGAGAATACAATTCATGCAAACAAAACTCACACACAATATTTGCCAATATTTATGCCTTTTCATTAATATTTTTTGTTCAGTAAATCAATGCATGCGTTAGTAGCTGAGTCTCTCTTTAACTAGAAATACCATCCTTTCCCCCTCTGAGAGACTCATTTTGTTCTTGAGCTAAGAATAAGTATAAGCATTTTAAAGAGCTTGAAATCTCCTATGGAATGAGCTAACTTGCATATTGATACACTGAAGCTTGAGTGTTTTACGAAAGATAAAGTGTTTCAAAAACAGGCGACTTTGTGTACCTCTAACTGGTTGCAAAATGGCTTTTCGGAGATAAAAACCTTGCTGCGGGTAGTTCTAAAAATTCTATGTGGAATAGGCTATATATCAAAAGCAAGCGCTATCCTGGAGCAGCACAAGTTTCCTTTGAAATCCTGCCAGAGCAACTTCACCAATGGAGGAGATGGGAAATCAATCAAAACACTTATGGTTGTCACGTGGTAATCCAACCCATATTTCCTGTTGCTACACCCCGTTTCCAATCCCTTTCATTTACTCTAATATCTATGTATTGTCATGGCATAACAAGCCACACCCACCTCCATCATGATATTTATCAGATATTTCACTTTCTTCACAAGTTTCTAAGAATAATCCAAAAGGATAATACCTACTAGCCCTACCCACAATCTGTCCAATAGTTTGATGCTGAAACTAAAAATAATAATAGCATCAGCATAGATAAAACTTAATCATGTACCTCATCCAGATCAAAGGATTGCTCCATCAAATCATCAACATAATGATACTTAACTAAACGGCATCTCTCAATAGGAATATGAGGAGCTAATTTCATTAACTGATAAAGAAATGAATAAAATTAGAAAAAAAAACTAAAAAATAATAAACCTCATAAGCTTTATCCAGTACTGTGGGTAGTAGTTCATCTTTATGTACTTCAAGTATTGACTCCATAAATTCTCCAGTAACAGGATGATTACAATACAATGTGAACTAATAGAATATAGTACTAATCATTGTCTGATTTCACTTACTAAATACATTTGATACTCCATTTCATCATTCAGACTATCATACTCAATGTTCTCATTACTAGTCTCTTTATTTCTATTCTCCCCACACTGAGTCTCCACTTCATCTATTCAAATATCAACAATCAAAATGATGATACATGTACATGTATATCATCATAAAACCTTTAATATCTTTTATAATCTTCTCATTGTGTTCTCTTTCAGTAATTAGTTCCATATTCATTAATGTTATTCTTTCTTGTAATTTCTCTATTATTCTTTTATTATCTACTAATGGCTGATAGTCTGGTCTTGTCATTGCTTCAAGATGAAATTTGCAGTCATCAATTTCAAAAGACATTCCTCTTCTCACTTTGTTAGCAGCTTTAATTAATTATAATTATTAGTATAATTAATAAAACTACTCTAACCTGAATCAGTATTACTAGTAAGCGATCTCAAATACTCAAGTAACTCAACCTTCATTTTTGATAATTTGTCTGACAATTTTTTGTTTTCTTCTTTTATTTCATTAAACTGAGAGGTCAGTACAGTCAACTCTTCATAAAGTGGCTCTTCCTATTAATAATTATTATAATTAATACAAACTAGTGAGATATACCTCAACTTCTTTAATTGATTCAGTATCACTTTGAACAAATAATGATTCCTTCTAATAATTAATAAATATAATTACATTTATGTAAAATACATGTATATGACCAAATACATTAAGAGTCATGCTTAAAGTGTGGAAAGAATTTCTAACCTCAGTTACATGTACTTGAGCAGTAGATATTCT
>NW_003549427.1:3837-6311 GCF_000090795.2 Amphimedon queenslandica | reverse complement strand
CTCAAGTACTTCCTTATTGTCAGAATCACAAAAATTAAGCAGAACATCCACAAAAAAGTTCCAACAGCTTTCTCTAATGCTGACTTGTTTAGTCTTGTCACCACTACAGTGTCATACAAAAAAGTAGAAAATTTAAAACATCATACAGGCTTGATTCTCATGTTTTTATAATAAGCATAGAGCACAAAAAATTCCAGCCACCAACAATATAATTGTACTATTGGCCAATTTACATATGAGAGCAAATAACATATTATCAGAAATGCTGAATAAGCAGAAGCAATGATGCCATATGCAGTAATGCAAAAATATATTTATGATAATAGCATTATTGATAAACAAGCTGTGAAAAACAATGGTTACAAAGAAATAAGAATAAATGTTGGTGTAAATAAAATAGACATAAGTCAGTATAAGCACAGCACTTACATCTCTTTCATAACAACATCTTCAACAGCAATCAGTAATGTTGAAACAAATTTTAAAACTTGTGGGCCTCGGTAGTCCTTTATTTTGTCTGAATACTAGATGTATAAGTACATAAATCATATAATTATTTAAGGTAAACTTACTTTGTCAAGACGTGTGGCAAATTTAAGCAGGTCACCTTCATGATCAATGACGACATGTTCCATAAAAAGCTTCATAACACACAATCTTTGCCATTGTTTCCTAAACAAGAACTTGATAAAATTAAAAATTTAAGATGGAGCAATACTTCAGTTCATGGCAATTGTCAAGATGAAGGTTGTTAAATATATTATCAATTATTGCTTGTAGTTGGTACATCTTTTGCATCCATCCTCTAAGAGCTGCAGTGCCCTTAAGAGGAACTTTCTCATCAAGGTGAATATTATTCAAAACCTCTTGGAGTGCAACAACAATTAAAGACTAAGTATAATTATATCATTATTTGCACAAAATTATTTACACTTACTGATACATCAAATATTATTTCATTTCTATCAATGATAGCTCTAACAATGGAAGGCATTTCAACAGCTAAATCCAAGAAACATTCAAAATATTCTTTAGAATCAGAATAAGTAGAATGAATTACAATAAGAATCTCAATAAAATTGCTTTCATCATTAATAGTAGCATAAGACATTGTCAACAGTGCCTTGGAAAGAAGCTATACAAGTAAAAAAATAGCAATAGAACAAAAAAACACTAACTTCACAATGCGTTGAATCTGATGATCTCAAAAGAAAAACAAAATCATGAGAATAAAATGCTGCAAATTCCTTAAAAAGTGCTGGAGGAAGGCTTTTGAAGCACTCTTGCAATTCAAAATTTTGTAAAATATCTAGAGACATTGATCACATATAAATAACTAAATACAAACCTTCATTATCATCATCAATTTTTTTGTTGATGTATTCGTATATTATCCATGAAAATGGGAATGCACATTGAAAGACTTTCTGATCCATTTTCTCATGCTTCTGAGAAGCTACAATTTTGAACAAAGTACTTTGACACAGCTCCCATGAGCTATAGATTTCCAGCCATAGTTTAGAGAGAGGTTTATCATTTTCATCAAGGCAGTCAGGCATCAGTAATTGAAGGTTGGAATGCCTATCAATAAATCTAATTATTTGAATAAAAAGTGGCTTCAAGGTTTTATCATATCTCCTTATTAGAACATTGCTAAAACTGCCGCCTTCTTGAAGATGTTGGATATTTATTGCCTCTTCAAAAAACCACCACTGACTGTCATCCATCTCTTCCAGCACCCTTTTCATTAAAGCTATTGTTACAGAGTAAAAAATTTGACCTAAAAATATATATTATTGTAAGACACACAGTTTTATCTAAAACATAGTACTTCTTTGTGCATTTTTTGATATTAAACTCTCCAGTTTTTTAATTTTTTGGGATGACTGAATCTTTTCTGATTGATCTAATTGTGATACAGCATCAGTAATATAAGTGTGAATTCGACTGCAAAAATTGACTGGTTCAGCATCATCAAGAGGAAACAATTGAAGATACTGGTTAGGATCATTTACAGTATTAAATAATTCATCAGCAGTTGGGTCTGTCCCTTCAGCAAGAAACAGATGACTAAAGTGATTTGACTGACAAACGATTTGCCTCAGTAGAGCTTTTGATTCCTCTGATGGAATGAGCTCATCAACATGATAGCATATCCAGGGGTACTCTTGAAAGCTAACGAAGTCTGTATTGTAACACTTTCTTGGCAAGTGAACAATTAAGACAAATAAAGTTAATGATTTTCCTTTAGTTAGTTCTTTAATTTTGTCAACCAGGCGGCATCGGCAGCAAGATATTAGGTTACCATTATCTTGTCCAAATTCACACTCATAGATTTGGTAAAAAGGCTTTATTTTCCCTTTATCTATAGCACCACTAAACAACAAAATCTACAGCAGTTGTAAGAAAGATAACTTACTCAACACTAGCCAAAAACTCGTATTCAGTTTCAAATGCTTCTAAATGAGCTCTTT
>NW_003549427.1:0-2655 GCF_000090795.2 Amphimedon queenslandica | reverse complement strand
ATAAAATGTTTTTCCAAACGATTCACTAAAGGTGTAGGAAAACTCTCATAAACTTTTTTCTTTTCAGCAATCAGTATAAGTCTGAAAATTTATCAAATGTAATTGATCATAAATATTTGACTATACTTAAAATCTTCATGGACAGAGCATTTCATTCTGTGAGTTCGTAAGCCAAGATCAACATAGCGATGACGCCCACTTTTAATATAATACTAAATACATTGGGGAAAATCTTAATATAAAAAATACTTTGACAAACTTGATTTAGAAGATCATAAAGACTTTCATATAAATTTTCCAAATTTAAAAGAATAATCATTCGACCAGTTTCCATACATAATCTAATTTCACTGATATTACGACAAACCTATAAAAATTGTAATGTTACTATAAAACTGCTGCTCTTCTTACCTGCGCAAAATCTCTGTCTTTTGGAAAACTGCTGCCAAATAATACAAATGGTTCATATTGGGATGCACTTGACTTTGAATAACTACTCATTATGTAATGCTTGAGAATTTGTAATGAAGAATAATTATCAGTTAAGAATAACAAATAGCGACTTTCACTATTGCAAAATGTAATGAGTTATTACAAAAAATTATTTACATGTACTAACCCATGTTTTGATGTATCTCTGTTAATCAAACTTTCTCTTATTAGACCACGTGGTGAGCAGTCAGGATTTGCAGGGCTATTTTCCTGTCCAAATATAAATATTAGATAGAAAATAAACTTTTACTGGATGAACAGGAAAAAAGTTTGCTTCATCATCAATTTCTACTGGTTTGGAAGATGTCATAGAAATTAATTGAATCCCATGGCCTAAATTAAGCACATAAAATTATTGTCAATAACATTAAGAGTATAACTGGATGAGTCCCACAACATTATCTATTCTTAATGAAATCAACTAACTTTTAACTTCCTTTACAGAAAAGTAACAGCGTCCTTTTTTCAATGACTAACATAATGTTAAATTAATTACATAAGTAGAAAAATTATTGCTACCAGCTTTCCTCTATATTCTGCAATAAAACATTCTGGGAAATACAAACTTTGAAACATAAACAATTTCTTTTTTCCAGGTTGGCTTTCACAATGAATCACAAAATGACCTTAATAGAAATGAAATATTTATGACAGTAAACATTAATTACTTGGTATATTTCTCTCTTCTGTGAATGCTAATGTAGCATTACATGCTGTTGCTAGAAATGATTTTGATTTTTCACACTTTAACAAAACAACAGCATTGTTATGCAATCGTTTTATCAAATTTGAAGCAGGTGGAATGCTCTAAAGATGATTTAAAATTAAAGTATCAAAGAAGTAAGTAAAAATGCTGGAATTACATCATTAAGTTCTGGAAGCTTATTAAGAAAACATTTATAAGGATCAAAATCTTTAGTTGCTGTTAATCCACTAAAATTACGTTTGATAGCATGCCTCAGTTGAGGTACAGTAAGAATAGTGCCTGTTGATTCTGTCATCCAATGGAGCATCTTAATGAGACTAGATTTACAATTATAAAATCAAATTTTTCAAAGTTTAGAAGAGAATATACCTGTAATAATCTCTAAGACCAAAAAATTCTGTTGGTTGGTTCTTAAATATCTCATGATATGCACGAGCAAGATTCTCAAAGTAGTGGGCAAGTCGTGATTGTGCAGCTTTGTCAGAACAAATCCCTCTACATTTAAAAAATAGTAAAGTTAATGACAAAGAATGAACATACTTTGCACTGTCTATAAGATCATTGATTGATGGTTCACTTCTCCTGACTAAAATTCCTCTGTTCATTTTAGCTGGATCCAATGCCCAGTTGGATATACCAACAAATGCTACACGATCTTCTCTTTTTATACGCTAAGATAAATAACTAGCATAACACTTAACACTTATTAATTGCTTACTGTGTCAGTACTACCAGTTCCTTCTGTTCCATCCTCTAAAAGTGGATGCAGAGACTTCAATGGTAAATAAGGAGATGCTTCAGCCAATCCAACCTCATCCAGCACAACAACTGACACAAAGGAACTGTCATTCTTCCTTCTTTTTTCTTGATATTTAACAGCAGAGTAAAATACATCCTTGATACTACCTGCAGTTGATAATTCACTGCATTGATAGGAATGAAGATGAACCTAAAATTAGAGAAAGCCAATTGTATTATAATAGAATCACATAAAATTACATGATTAAATTGTTTCAGAGTTTTATTCTTGGAATTCTGTCCTCTCATTGAATTTTGAATTATGGTTTTTGCTAGTGACTTTGAGCTACCAGGTTTCCCAACTAGAAACAGTGGAATACGTAACTGAATGCATACAAACATCATAAACAAGTTCTCTCTCAATGCTGCATTCCTTGCTATATTTTCTTCAATAGACATACAGTCAAGTAGCTTATTTTGATACCTACATTGTATAAGACATAACAGTACAACCATTATGTTTAGTGCTTACCCAGATAATATTGGTCTAAAACTACATGTATGTGCATGACGTACTGACAAACACTTTAATTCTTTTGAGTTGCATATAGTCTTAAAAATACAATCTTCAAATTTTGTCCTAGCATTAGCACTATCAGCATCTTGTGAGTCAAGTCTGGCAAAGTATGACACTGTAAGTGCCAATAATAAAGAATCGG
>NW_003549426.1:2313-6316 GCF_000090795.2 Amphimedon queenslandica | reverse complement strand
CTCTCTCTCTCCCTCTCTCTCTCTTTCTCACTAAAATTTGAGTGTCGTTGGGTCCCATTTCCAAAACAAGAGGCAGCCATCTTTAGCAGTAGTAGCAATATACCTGAGGAGAGAGAGAGAGAGAGAGGGAGGGAGGGAGGGAGGGAGGGAGGGAGGGAGGGAGGGAGGGAGGGAGGAAGGGAGGGAGGGAGAGAGAGAGAGGGAGAGAGGAGATAAGACAAGTACATTGTGTATGATAGTATTAAAATTAGTTTATTAGTTTACTTGCTATCATCATCAGGAGAAGGTGACAACTAAAATAGAAAATAAATAAATAAATAATAATAATAATAATAATAATAATAATAATAATAAAGTACATGAGTCCCTACCTGTACTGAGGTGATGTGTCCAGAGTGTCCACTAAGAACAGCTAAAGGAGCTGAAGTGTGTCCACACCAAACCCTCACCAGTTTATCAAGACTACCAGTAGCTATCAGTGTGTTGTCCCAACTCACTGAGAGGTCAGTTATTTCAGCATGATGTCCTCTTAGTGTTGTCACCAACTGACCAGTCCTGCTACACCATATCTTAGCTAGATCATCATCAGCACCCTAGGGAGGGAGGGCAGGGGTGTACGCAGGATTTTTTAAAAAAGGGGACAGATGCGCACTGCAAAATTTTGCAAAACTACACCTTTTTAAGGTGTGACCACACCTATTTTCCAATATGGCAAACTTCTAGAAAGATCATAGGCAAAGTTAAATACCTTTTCAGCTTTATAATGGCATCATAGAAGGACTGGTTTAGCCTTTTCCTTCATATGTAAGTTGTAGAACAGCTTTTCCTTCCAAAAGCAGCTTATTATTTTGTTACTTTTAAATTTTGATTTTAAAAAAGGGGGGCATTTTCCCCCCTTGTCTACGCCCTTGGAGGGCAGGGGGTCCAGAGGAAGTGGAATGATTGAAATGAGAATACACTGTACATGATATACCAGTAATGGAGGACTAACGGTAATGATCCTTTGACCGGTTGAATCAAATGAGAGACAAAACACTGGAGCAAGATGACCTAGTATCACTGTGTGCTGTGTGTGTGTGTAGGGTTATCATGGTAACGGGAGGGTTCATTAATACATGTACATGTACCTTTTTCATTTTAGTGAAGTTGATTGGTTGAATTAGAAGAGAAGCCATAGAAGGAATGGAAGAAAGACGAGTAACTTTAACAAACTAGAACTAGCTGAGAGAGAGAGAGAGACAGAATCAAAAAATGGAGGGTAATTCATACCAAACAATCACCAAATATTATATTAATAATCTTACAATTATTCTTATTGTTATTATTATTATAAATAAATGATGATATCTCATTCCCAATTAGTGAATGACCTCCCCCTCCTCCTCTTCTAATGGAACCTGATGACTCCAACTGAGAGCACAACTCATTACACAATAATAATAAATAATCTGAGGATATGTGGACATTTCTCTTAGACTAGAGAGAGAGAGAGAGAGAGAGAGAGAGAGAGAGAGAGAGAGAGAGAGAGAGAGAGAGAGAGAGAGAGAGAGAGAGAGAGAGAGAGAGAGAGAGAGAGAGAGAGAGAGAGAGAGAGAGAGAGAATGGGTGCATTAATAATTAAGTATTGACCACACCCACTAATTAAATATGCGCGTTTCACACTTACAATTTCCTCAAAAGTTAACTTAGTCTCTTCTCCGCTCCATTTCTTACCTTTAAACAACAACTAGTGGATAAAGAGAAGGAGAGAGACAAAGAGACACACATTAGTAACAATAGATACACCAAAATAAGCTTCAGTGGACAATAGCACCACTTTTACTCTACACGGTTGGGGGACAAGATGGCGCTCTAGAGAGAAAGACGGCCAAAGCCTTCTCTATCTCTCCATCTTTCCCAGAGCTCAGGAAAAAGAAGGATTCTTCTCTCTCTTTCCTCTCACCTCCTTTTCTTCCAACTCTTCTATCAGTACCTGTAACAAGATAGAAAAAGAACAAGAATGAGTAACCACGTGTAATGGCGTGTCTCTTCTCTTCAAAAACAAACAGAAAAGACTCGCCCGTCTTTGTCCTACCTTAGCCGCTCTCCTACAAGAGCTCTCCTCTAGAAAACGGGCTATCAGAAAGAAAATCTCTAAATAGAGAGAATGAATGATTTAAGGAGCTATTGGCAGCCATTACAAGGAGATATTAAAAGAAAAGAGAAGAGATACTGCTCTTCTCTCTCCTTCAAACTGACCATTCCTCCTCCTCTCCTCAAGACATTGCTCATTCATGTTGTACTGAGGGGCGGGGTCAGTTATTAAAACTAGTTTATCTATTAACTAGGCTACTGTTTAATTTATAACTAGGGTGGGGCTCAGTGCGTTTGCAATAATTGCAAACTTGCTAAGGGCGTAGCTGCTCTACCTCAGTAAATATGTCAACCAAACCAGAGCAACTGAAAAAAGCCTTTGACAGAGAACTTAGTAAGTAGATATTGATAGTAAATGTTTTTAAATATTATTAATAATAGATATTACTGATTTTCGACTGGTATGGGATAAAGCTGGTGTTCTTTCAGGACGCTGGGATTCTGTAGCTATCATGCTGGGAATCAGCTACAAGAAGTTATATGAGATTGAATCAGAGACAAAGACGGCCAGAGGTTGTCTACAGAAAGTATTTGATTGCTGGTTGAGTAGGAACTATGACTATAAGAGTCATGGTGTCCCTACATTAAGAATGCTGTGTGACTCCATTAAAAGTAATAGTGGAGGAGCTGATCCAGCTCTAGCTGATGAAATAGCAAAAGAATTTAATCTTACTAGTAGTGGAGAGGCTACTACATCACTAGTTCATACTCCATCTTCTAAAGGTAAGTTTAACAATCATTTAATAATATTTATTTAAAATAATTACTTTTATTTTTCTATTATTTCAGAAGCTACTCCAACTGTTGAGCTACCAGTTCCTACTTCACCTCAATCTGAGTCTTCAGTTGTTTACGTTAAGAAGAAATCATTTGAATATTTGCCAGAAAACCTGAAACGAATGATTGGAGATCTACAAGAAGTTTACCTTGATAATATGCGTTTTACTAAGAAATTGTTTCATTCTATTGATATCTCAGAAGTTATCGATTTCATTCAAGATTATATTGCACTTTTACTCAGTCCATGTTTTCGTAAAGCCCAACTGATTGAGTCAATTGAAAAGGAGTTTGAACATGTTAAATCAATGAGTCAGCTGTTTAAAGTATTACGAAAGTATGTCTCGTGGTTCAATTTTGAACTTGTCGTCAAGTTAGTCAATACTTTCATTACTGATGATAGAGATTTACAGAGGAAGTGGTCTACATATCGTGAGAAATTAAAAGATTATTTTAAAAATAACAATACTACAGCAGTTCAAATTGCAGACTCAATTGAGTTTGGTCTTTCTGATGTTCCAGGCACTAAAGTAATGATTGCTAAGGTTGCCAGAGACGACTACACATTAAATGATTTATATTTCTTTCACAAGCTAATCGCTGATGCACTTGAAGTTCCTCAATATAAATTCTATTTTTGTACAATTGACGATGGCTGCATGGAATTAAAATATTCCATTCCTGATTTTTTTAACTCTGTTCTCTTTCCATTAACCAATCAACAGTGTCATTCATTGGCTGAGATTGGAATCATAAAAATTACTTGTCATGAATATGTACATGAAATGAAACAGGTAAGTTAATTATTAATCATTTTGATATTTTATATTCTTCTTTTATAATTATAGCTACCAGAAAATGAATTAAAGAAGCTTCATGATTCTCCTATTGGTAATTATTATTATTATTAACTTTTTTAATGATATATTATATAGATATTTATGATCCTCTGTGGTATGAGAATACCAGCACTCCATTGAATGAAGCATGTTGGAGAGGATTAAAAGATGAAGTACAACGATTGATTGACAAGATTGGCCTTCAGAAAAGAGGTAAAAATGGATGGAGTCCACCATTAGCTGCTTCATATGGT
>NW_003549426.1:0-1805 GCF_000090795.2 Amphimedon queenslandica | reverse complement strand
ATCATTGGTTCATTTAGCATGTACTAGTGGTAGTATATTATTAGTGAAGGTATTAGAGGAGTATGGTATTAATACAAGTTCATTAGATTATGAGGGTCGGTCTGCAGTACATTATGCTGCTTTATCAGGTTCACCTACTCTACTCAGTTATACTGTATCTGAGTATAGGTTGAATGCCAGTCAGCCAGACTACAAAGGTGTAGTACCATTAGCATTAGCTTGTATGTCAGGTAGTATCAATGCAGTAGAATATATTATGAATACTACTGACATTGATATTAATATAACCTGTAATGAGGGTAGGACACCTCTTCATTATTCATGTCGTCATGGTAACATTGATCTAAGTCAATATCTCATTGAAGTACAAGACAGTGACATTAACATAACAGATAATAATAAATGGAATGCATTGACTCATAGTGCTGAGAGTGGTAACCTGAAGCTAGTCCAATACCTCATTAATAATCATCAATTGCCTCTCACATCAATTGCATTAATTGAAGCAGTACGTAGTACTAAACTATCATTAATTAAATTATTAGTTAATGAATATAAACTAGATCCTCAAATTAAAACTAGTGACGGTTTGCAAGCAGTTCATTATGCAGCTACAGTTGGTGCTATTGATGTCTTAGAGTATTTAGTAAAAGATTGTGGATGTGATTTGGATAGAGTAGGTGGAAAATACATCAGTAACGTGTTTCATTTTTCTACATCAAGTGGTCATTTTTTATTTATTAAATATATTATTAATAATTATCCACAATATACTAGTCTATTACATTCTACTAATGATAATGATACCCTACCAATTCATACTGCCTGTGCTAGTGGTGTAATACAACTAGTGACATTTCTAATTGATGTAATGAAATGTGATGTCACTACTGAAGATAAGGATGGCTATGATTGTGTCACACAAGTATGTTCCTCTGGTAATCTTGATCTTTTAAAATTATTAATAAAACAATACAACCTTAATCCTAGAATATTCAGCAGAGCATCATCACCAGAAGTTGCAGTGATATTTGGACATGTTCATATACTAGAATGGCTCAGACAAGAGTATCATATCAATGTAGCCTCATTTAAGAATGGTGTATTACCTTTTTATGCTGCACAATACAACCGTTTGTATTGTTTAAAGCATTTATTAAACAATTATTCATTTGATATTAGTGATATATATGCCACTCTTGATGATACTCAATCTACACTCCTTCACATAGCATGTCAGGAAGGACATTTTGCTATAGTTCTCTACCTCACTAGTCTTCCTCAGTGTGACATATCAGCTAAAACTTCAAATGGATCAACAGTTCTTCATTTATCATGTAAAAGTCGTTCTCTTCCTATACTCAAACATCTAGTGGAGGAGCATCAGTTGGATCTCACTATTAAAGATTACAATGGAATGGCTCCAGTTCATGTAGCCTGTGAAGAAGGATCATTGAGTATAGTCAAGTACATTATAGACCATTCACCATTATCTCTTGATATGACCGACTCTTTTGGACGTACTCCACTACTTATTGCAGCTTTCTCTAAGAACCTTCCCATCATTCGTTACCTCAACAGTAAAAACTGCAACATTTCTATACTGGACGATAAAGGGTTTAACGTAATACACATATCAGCAAAGGGAGGGTCTTTGGATATATTGAGGTTTTTCGTTGATGGTCGTTACTGTAATCCTGATATCACTGATACTTCTGGTCGTACTCCACTTTATCTGTCAGCTCAAGAGGGTCACTTGGAAATAGTAGAATATCTATTGAATAGTCCAAGCTACAATAAACCAC
>NW_003549423.1:3534-6326 GCF_000090795.2 Amphimedon queenslandica | reverse complement strand
AATTGCCTTGCAAATCTCTTCACTGTATTTAGCTCTTTCTTCTGATTCAGCAATCGTGTTGACAGGAAATATGATGGAATCATCATCAGATTGATGAATAACGCAATTTTGCAAGTAAGATTCCAATGAAGACATTGAAGACTTTAGAATCTCTTCCTTTTCTTTTAGAGTAGCATCGCTCACCTTGTCATAATGTGTTCCCAATACAAGATGCATGGAGTGTGTCGGTTTCTTGGAGATGCAGGAAATATCAAGAGGCTTAAAACTAGCTCCAGTCGAAACTGCAGACTGGAAGAATGCTAACTGAGTTGACTTGGAGTGGCATGGGAAGTATTGTCCATCGATCCTGTACTCCAGATCAAACCTCTCATTGAAAGGCTTAGATAGATCCAGTGTTATTATATTGAGAGAAGCTGCTCTAGTGAATAAAGGCAGTAACTCCTGGTATGCTGGCTGACCACCGGAATCAATAATGTACAGCCAATGATCGCTTTTACGAATCCCTTTCGGTTGACTCGCTAAAATTTCCTGGACGACTGCTTCGGTATGATACTCTTTGTCTTCTTTGATAACTTTCGCCTTTGATGAAACTGCTTGATCAGGCTTCTTCTGTGGAGTAGGAGATGGATCTGGTCGTATTTCTGTTGGTGGTTGAGTATTATCTAGCAAAGTGAAGACTACGGGCAGGGGAGGCTCTTTTGTTTTGTTTTCAAGTGAAGCTGATTCCAAATCCGCTGCTAATTGGTCGAGTAATTTGTCTCGAGTAACTCGATTCCAAATTGTTTTATCGCAAACGGCAACTCTTATAGCTCTAACGGCAGGGCAGGCGATGGGTGTACTGGTGTCATTAGTGGGTGGGTCTTCATTTAGTAGGAGGAGCTGTGAACAGGTTTTACCAGCTCCAGGAGCACCAAGCATATTAACACGAGTAACAGTTAGATCAACACTCCCTTCCTCCATCCACTTCCCTACAGCATCTATATAATATAATGAAATAGTATAATTAATAAACATAGCAGGAACTGTCTTGTGTATACACAAAGAGGTCTATTACATTATTAGATTAGTGTGTGTTACATTAGTGAGTGTATCACCTAACCATTACTGATTGTGTGTATGTACTTATGATTGCTGTACTACAATGGATTCTGTTATCATTGTGAAAAGGTTTTATTAAAACAATAGATGGTTAGGAATCTCATTAGCTGCTAATACATGAAATAGAATTATTTATTGGCCGGCAAGCATGAGCGTACCTCACATAAGTGAAACATGTGTTTGGTACATGTACATGTACATGTATGTGTTAATACCTTGTATTCTTCTCTTCTGATATTCATTAATGTCCAGTACTGACTTTACTACCAAATCACCAGTACTAGATACTAATAATAATAATAATAATAATAATAATAATAATAATAATAATAATAATAATATTCTTAATACATGTATAGTTTCCTTGTTTTATTTTTATTTTATTTTTTCCTCATAGGGCCTTCCCTCTCCTTTCCCTTTTTTGTTTTTCTCTATTATTAGCTCTAATTAGTTCTTGTTTTTGATAATAATAATAATAATAGTAATAATAATAATAATAATTGGGGTGAGTCTAAGCTCGCCCAACTCTAGCAGTACTCTCAGTCACGCCCCCTCTGTCCCTCACTCTGTCCTCGTACGTCACTCCTACTTATGTGTAGATCTAATACAGTCTATGCATTACCAATGCAATATAAAGTCAATTTTCAATTTTTTGTTGAAAGTGGGAGTGGTCACAGTGAAATAAAAATGACGACCAACATACTGAAAAAAATTATGAGTTTTCTGGCAGCAATATAAGGCAGATACACCATCCAAAGACTTCTCCAGCAGCTATAAGAATCTATGAAGCTTGCCTTTATTGATGCAATTGCTATAAAAATTGTGAAAATCAATCAAGCTTATCTTAACATTGGATAATATTACATCTAAAACTAAGTAAAGCATTTTTACAGACGTTTTTGGGCTAGAAATGTGTACCAGACTAAAAGTTAAATAAAATAAATGATATAAAGTGATTTTATCAGCAGCATTAAACTTTCATCATATATACATCTATGTAAGGCTAGGCAAATTATGCTAGCATAATTTGGAGCATAATAGGGCAAGTGATTATGCTGGCATAATTGGGTCAAAATTTTTTGTCTATTATACCCCTGACCACATAAAATTGCAGTTCAATATGGCAGATGGTGGTACAAGCACTAGTACAATAACTTAGGCTATTCTATTTTCCAGTGACTCAAGGTCTTTGGAAACATTTCCAGATTCTGGCATTATTCATTACAATTATAACAGACACATACATGTATGTAACTTGATAGTCGATACTTGATTAAAGCATAAAGTATGAGCATAAAATGAGCATAATTGGATTCATTTCAAAGGATAATAGGATGAAATTTGGAGCAGTGCCTAAAAGCATAATAGGCAGAAATTGAAGCATAATTTGCCTAGCCCTACATCTATGCTTGCTATGCCTAAATCATGATGCATGCTTTGAAATCATCGGGAGTAGATTATAGATGGATAGATCCAGTGCCATATAATTGCTTTGCTAGCTTAGGCTCGCCCCAGTAATAATAATAATAATAATAATAATAAGTTGTGTAGTCAATTATGAGTGGGTGTGATTAAAAGTTGCCCCACCTACAAATACACACACTTTCAAATCTTGGTAGAATTCACACTTTCAATGCTATACTAATTTTAGTAGGCGTGTACAATCGTGCATAAAGCCACACCCCTCACTCATT
>NW_003549423.1:0-2925 GCF_000090795.2 Amphimedon queenslandica | reverse complement strand
TTGATTATCATTGAGAAGTGACGTACATGTACAGACAGACAGATCACAGTGGTCTCGTACTAGTAGGACTCACTCATGCTCACCACAATTATATTATAATACTTACCAGTTCTTTCCATTCCATTTTGTTTATATTTAACAACCAACGGTAACTGGTGAGGAATGATCCACCCACCACTAGTAGGTGTGGTCCTGAGCTACAGTTGATCAATACACTGGAATGAGCACATATCTCCTTAGGCCATTTTACTCGTCTTATAGGATAATACTTTGTACATTTCTAAAATAATAAAATATTTAATTATCATAAAACACACACACAATAATAATACACACATACATGTACAATACATTATTAATTAATACATGTTATTCATGTAATTATACTAATAATACACTCACCACTGATGTATCAGTAAATTCAAATACATATACATCATTATTCTTTGTATCACCATAACCAGTATTACCACCAAAACTACCACCAAACAATATAGCAGTGGTATTAGTTATTGATGTTAGAGTGAACTGATCAATAGGAGGTGGTCTGTCTCCAGTGACAGTTGGTGAAGTCCATTCACCTAAAAATAATAAAAATAATATGAACACACACACACTGTGAATTAATCATATTGGACAAATGATTGTACATGTACATGTAACAGGGAGAAAATTTGGCAAATTTCCGCCATTGGAAAAATGAAGCTCCACCAAAATTTTAATACAAAGCCATGGATAGAGTAGGTTAGCATTGCCAAGAGAAGGAGTGAGGTATGGGGCAGGAACAAATCTTAACCACATTCCACCACTGACTGGGAAGAACCCTGTACAGTATTTAATTACAAACTTAGAAATATTTATATTTTTATAACTATTGGAACACAAGAGATAGATACATTAGAACATAGTCTAGTGTGGATCAGACAGAACAGGAAGAGTTGGGATACCACAACAACATTTTAACCCTTCACATCCATTTCTCAATACTGGACTGTCTGACTCATCCCTAGCAAACCAATTTTAAATAATGGGGAAACCCCTCAGTCTGTTAATAGTGACTAGTAAGTCAATGGGTATGTTAATCTCTGAGGAGACTGGTACTTACAATCAAGGTGGAAGTCCAGTGCTATAGGCTACAGTTATAGTAGTTGGGTACTAAGATGTAACCAGGAGGATTATGATGTCATACATAATAAGTACATCAATTTAATTACTGTATATAAACTACATTTATAAACCTAATATCATATTATACTGACCAGTTTTTAATCTGTACATATGTACTTCATTGCAACGTTCCTGGGAATGAAATAGATCTTGATTGTACTGGGCACCAGGTTGTGTTGGGGTATTAACAGAAGATGGTCCCTCTCCTCCAATTACTACAAGATAGTCCTCACCATTCACTTTTATTGCTATCATGCCACAGAAGTACTTCATCATAGGACCATGATGAGATGTAGTAGGAGAGAGTTCCTTCCAATTGAAGGTATCAACATTAAAACTGTATAAAATATTATATAATATTTATCAGTAACTATTATGATTACCTGTATAAACTATTATGAAAGCAGCCAAAATGACCACACCAGCCTCCAAAAAAGAATATTTCATTTCTAATGACAGCAGCAGCATAGCCACTGACACCAAGTGGAGGGTCACCAGTGGTTAGGCTTTTGTACCCACTCACCAGTTGGTAGGTGACAGACCTCCATTACAGAACACATTGATTTCTTCTCTTCATTATTGTGTGCTCCAGGGAGATCAGGCTGGGTTCCCACCCCACATGTACAGGTAGTCTCCTACCTGTACTGTAGAGTGATCCCTCCTCTCCACTGGTTGATAGACTATAGATAACAAGAGGACACAGTAATATAGTGAATAGTTATAATAAGCAGAGGATACAGAGGAGTAAAGTAAGGGAGAGAATAAGAAAGAAAGAGATATAAAGAGAAGAGACAGATATACTGACTTGTCTCGTTCCTTTTCCAAGACATTTTCAGCCACCCCCACCCACGTATTACGTATAATACTTTAATTACAAGTAATAAAATTCCTATCATTCAGTAGATACCAAATATTCACACTAAATATGTAAAATTGCATTAAACTAAAAAGTTAACAATAAAGCAGCATATCACACCTAATAATAATAATAATAATATTTTATTTTATTTTTTCCTCATAGGGCCTTCCCTCTCCTTTCCCTTTTTTTTGTTTTTCTCTATTATTAGCTCTAATTAGTTCTTGTTTTTTGGGTTTATAATAATAATAATAATAATAATAATAATAGTTCCTAATTCTCCTCAGTGTCACTGTCACTCAGTTCCCACACATGATCTTCAAGAGTATCAGCATACAGCTGACTCAGACCAGTCAGGTCCTCTAGATAATTCGGAGTATTGAACACTTTCAATAGAAACTGGAACCCATCCTTAGCATACTCTCCAAGGACAACATCAGAACAAGCTGTACACTTATCAAACCTCTGACTGGCCGGTATGACATTTTGAAAACGAGAGAGGAATCCACGAATTTGATGAGGGACAATACCAAGAGGACTGGCCTCAGACCCAGTCTCATTAATGTCCTCTTGATCAGGATTAGAATCAGCAGGGGCCAGCCCTTTATCAGGATGCTGTAATAAAGAGGAGAGCAGTTCTACTGCCAGACCACCTGCTATCATGGAGAGACCAGGCCTTGATACAGTGCACTGCTGGTCTAGGGTACGGTCACGAGTAGAGTCAGTGGGGGCTACAACATCGTTACAAAAGTAGCAGCCTAACTGTGACCCAGGGATGTGGTTAAAGAGAGGGCGTCTGGTCTCGTTAGATGGGCCAGTACCAGGTGGGCGGTACCCGTGTCTCATTATCATAAAAGTATCAAACCCAAGGGCAGCGTTGATGCATATCTTGGATAAAGATG
>NW_003549422.1:3418-6331 GCF_000090795.2 Amphimedon queenslandica | reverse complement strand
ATTTCTCAACATTTCTGTCTGATAACTAATGAGCTGTAAAGTATGTCATTTACATTAGCAAGGTATTCCCCTTTACGATATTTACAGAAAAGATGAAAATTAATCATTGTAATTGTAATCCATTTCTCAGTTAGTTCATTTTCTTTGTTACTGTATAAAAACATGTTGTTGTGTAAATAAGACCTACAATTATTACTTTCAAAATTATTCTTTGTATTTTATCGCTATTGTAAAGACAGGATTCATTATGTATTATCGTAACTTCCTTTTTTCACAACATGTACAACTTTTTACTTGTGTCTAGCTAAATTTCTTTAGCCTTTTTCTTCTACCTTCTTCATTTGCTTGTCATTGCATGCAGATTTGGTCAATATAGGACTCTCACTCATTCACAGCCTTCCCGGCCTTCTCTTCTTATCCTCTACTTTGTTTGCATTCTCATTCATTATCCTTTACTAGATCTAGACTCTACTGTTTGTTATAATAATTAAAGGAATGTATATACTATCATAACTTCCTTTAGTCACAAGACTATAGATTAGACTCTATAGAATATTCCAAGAGGTCATCAGGGATATCCCCAGGCTACTGTTATTCAAGAGTTTGTTCTTGCTCTATCTTCATACTCTTAATTTTTTATTATTTTCTCAAAATGACAGCCAAACCCTTTTCATCTTCTCCTGGTCTCCTCAAGCTGGAGGAACAGCTCACCTGTCCTGTGTGTCTTGACCACTATACCAACCCTAAGACTTTACCTTGTCTACATTCATTTTGTCAGCATTGTCTGGAGGGATTACCTCTGGATAAGAAGAATGAGACCTATTACCTTTCTTGTCCCACTTGTCGTCATTGTACAGAGTTACCAGAAGAAGGAGTAGGAGCCTTTCCTGTAGCATTCACTCTCAACAACCTGAAAGAAATACACAGTTTAATGAAGAAAGTAGCTGATCCTCAACAGGTTGCCTGTGACAACTGTACTACAGCTAATGCCACTGGATACTGCAAAGACTGCAGTAAGTTCATGTGTGCTGATTGTATCTCTACCCACAAGAAATGGGCCGACTTTTCTAACCATCAGCTGACAAATCTTGATGAGGTGGCAGCTTCTGTCTCTTCTACTTCTCAATTGCTAGCTCAAGCTAAACAGGAGACTCTAATTTGTTCAATACCAAGTCATGATGAGCCATTGAAGTATTTCTGTGACACATGTGATGAATCTATCTGCCGTGATTGTATTATGCTGACTCATAAAGATCACAAGTATAACCTAATAGCTGAGAGTTATATTAAACACAAAGAAGTACTGGAGGAATCTCTTAATCCAGTAAAAGGGAAAATCAAAACACTCAAGAAGGTTGTTTTTGCTTTATCAAAAAGAGAGGGTGAGATCAGAGAGAAAGGAGAAGGAGTATTAGAACAAATACATGAAATGGTTGAGGAAATGGTGAATGTTCTTCGTCAGTCAGAGAGGAAACTGACTGAACAGGCAAAGAGGGTCACTGATAATAAATTAAAGGTGCTGTCAGAACAAATCAAATCAGCAGAAATAAGTTTGAGTCTTCTGGAGGATGTTGAGGATTATGTGGAACAGAGTCTGAAGACGGGCAGTCCTCAACAAGTCCTGAGGTCTAAGAAACAAATGATGGAGCGTATGAGTGAAGTTACTGCAGGGATTAATGTGGAGGAGTTACAGCCAAAGGAAAAGGCCGACTTTGTATTGAGTAAAGATATCAAATCGCTACATCACATTGGTGATATTGTGAGCTACTCATCTACTGCACTGCAGCAGTGTAGAGTAAAGATTTGTCGTATTTCACCTGCTGGCAAAGCAGTTTCATTTTCGCTATCAATGGAGGCACCAGATTCATCTCTTTTGTCTGTTCCCCTCTCTTCTCTCAAGTCAGTCAAGTGTAGTTTAGTACCAGTTGGTAAAGGTGATCAACCCATTCACACTACAGTCACCACCAGCACTGATCCTGGAGTGTATAGGATACAGTGTAACCCTTCAACCAGTGGTACTCATACAGTAAAAGTACAAGTATATGATGTACAACTTGAAGATACCTCACTAGTCATCCCTTTCAATCCTTACCTTGATAACATCACTCCAGTATGTACTATGACTCAGCTGAAGGGTCCCTGGGGAGTTGCTGTAAGTGATGACAATCATGTTATAATAACTGAGTGTAGTGGTCACTGTGTAACAATACTGGATAGAGAAGGAAAGAAATTGAAATCGTTTGGAGGGGAAGGAGGAAGTGGTAATGTCAAGTTTTCTTTTCCTAGTGGTGTAGCCATTACTCCAGACAAATTTATTCTTGTATCTGATGAACACAGGATCCAGAAGATAAGCATGGATGGATACCTTATAGCATCTGTTGGTGAGGAGGGCAGTGGACCACTACAATTCAGTAGTCCTTCTGGTATGGCCATTTCTCCTATAACAGGACAGATTTATATTGTTGATAATAATAATAATCGTATACAAGTTTTGAATCCTGATTTAACCTTTTCTCATTCATTTGGTAGTGATGGATCAGCTAATGGACAGTTACAGTGTCCATATGACATTGCTATTGACAGTCAAGGTTTGGTTTATGTCCCTGATTTTAATAATCATCGTGTGCAGAAGTTCTCTCCCGATGGGAAGTTTGTGGGTCAGTTTGGCACCAAGGGATTTGGTCCTGGACACCTCAAGTATCCTGCAGGTATAACAATAGACACTGCAGCTACTGGTCTAGTGTATGTTAGTGAATGGGGCAATGATCGTATCTCAGTCTATACTAGTGATGGCGTGTTTGTCAATAGTTACGGAAGCAGAGGAAGTAAATTTGGCCAGTTTTGTCGTCCTATTGAACTATCATTTGATAAAGATGGGTTTTTGTATGTTTGTGATCATATTTATAATCATTT
>NW_003549422.1:1908-3071 GCF_000090795.2 Amphimedon queenslandica | reverse complement strand
CACACCTACTAGTCTTGGTTGGGTTTCTCACGATTGCTGGATAATGGTAAGTACATTAGGTGAAGCCAGCAAGTAGTTTCATGGAAGGAACTGGTGAGTACATTAAGTGAAGTATTACATTGTAAGTACATTAGGTGTGCATTTGTTTGTACAGTGTGGTGAGGGTGAAACCCTTATAGCCTTAAGTTCCTCTAGTATTATTATTTATTATTATTATTATTATTATTATTATTATTATTATTATTGTCGTGTGATTTTTTGTAGTCTAATTTTCCAAAAAACATCATTTGGGGATGCTTTCATTGATACAATAAATATAATAAATATATTAGCCTTTAGAGTATTTTTATAGGATATACTAGTGATAATGATTGGTCTATACTAGTGTAATACCTCTGGACCAGTATCAAGAGAAATGACTACAAGAAAGGAGAAGAGAATGGGAACCACCTCAACCTGTTCAATCTGAAGATAGAAGAGAAATAGACCATCTGAGATGTCTACTGGAAGAAAAGGAAAGGGAACTACAAGAGGAGAGAAGAGAAAAGGAACAAATTAGAAATGGACTAAAGAAATACTGTGGAAATTCATGAAATACTTGGTATTATGTACATAATGCATTTTTTGTTATAACAGTTATCATAACTTCCTTTAGTGGTTTTTATACCAGGTTGAATGTTCTCAGGCAGGGCTTTTGGTTACTCTCTTGGATTGTTTAATGTTTACTCCCCATTAGTATCATCCCGGTCCCTCCCTATTGGAACACACCTACCAAGTGGTATCATTAACTTAAGCTAAACACTAGCAAAAAGAAAAGGTCCAGTCAGTGATAACAGGAGCCCATAAAAGAAAAAGGAAAGGGTAGGAGCGCGCAACACCCACGCATTTAATTAAAATCACTGTAGCCTGCATAGCTTAATGAGTTTACTATTTTTAGAACAAGGTAAACTGGTAAACCACACCCGTTTAATAAAATGGATACCAGTGTGAAGGTTGCTCTGAAAAAGAAGCTGTTTACATCTCAAGACACTGTACCAGCAACAGATTTATTGAAAGAACTTAAAAAGATAAGTATGCTACCCCAAAAATTCAGCTCCTTACAGTAAAGCCTTCTCTCAATCAAGTGCAGCAAGTCTTAGTCTGGAAAATCTCAAGGAGAATAA
>NW_003549422.1:0-1678 GCF_000090795.2 Amphimedon queenslandica | reverse complement strand
ATAAAGGATTTCCTCCAGCATTCACTCTCAACAGCCTTCAAGAGACATACAATCTAATGAAGGACACTGCAGTATCTTCACCTGCTCCTCAAGAGGACACATGTAACGATCATGGTAAACCATTGGAGCTCTTCTGTGAAGCATGTAATGCAGTAATCTGTGTTAACTGCTTAGCTCATAATCACAAACATCACGAATACAACTTAGTCACTGACAGTTGTGAAAGTTTAAGAGAATGTCTATCACCAGTTGAGGGAAAGAAGGAAGCACTCAAGAAGGTCATGTCTGCTATAGCAGAAAGAGAGGGTGAGATCAGAGAGAGAGGAGAAGGAGTCTTAGAAGAAATACATGAAATGGTAGATGATATAATTGCTGTTCTTCGTCAGTCAGAGAGGAAATTGGCTGAGCAGGCAAAGAGGGTCACTGATGCTAAACTGAAAGTGCTGTCAAAGCAGATGAATTCAGCAGAAAAGAGTTTCAGTCTTCTGGAGGATGTTGCAAATGATGTGGAGCAGAGTCTGAAGGTAAGCATTTCTCAAAAAGTCCTGAGGTCTAAGAAACAGATGATGGAGCGTATGAGTGAAGTTACTGCAGAGATCAATGTGGAGGAGTTACATCCAAAGGAAAAAGCTGACTTTGTATTGAGTAAAGATATCAAATTGCTACATCACATTGGAGATATTGTGACCTACTCATCTACTGCACTACAGCAGTGTAGAGTAAAGAAAGTTGGTTGCTTCGAACGCCAGCCAGAAGAAAAGAGTATTTCACTTTCACTATCAATTGAGGCACCAGATTCATCTCTTTTGTCTGTTCCCCTCTCTTCTCTCAGGTGTAGTCTAGTACCAGCTGGTAGAGGTAAACCCATTCACACTACGATCACTACCAGCACTGATCCTGGAGTGTATAGGATACAGTGTAACCTTTCAACCAGTGGGTATCATACAGTAAAAGTACAAGTATATGACGTACTACTTGAAGATGCCTCACTAGTCGTCCCTATCAATCCTTATCTTAAGAATATTGCTCCTTTACATGTTGTCGATGAGCTTAAGGGTCCCTGGGGAGTTGCTGTTAGCAATAACTGTGTTCTAGTAACTGAGAATCTTGGTCAGTGTATAACAATACTGGACAGAGAAGGAAAGAAAGTGAAATCATTAGGAGGGGTAAAAGGAAGTGGTAATGTCAATTTTTCTTTTCCTCGTGGCTTAGCCATTACTCCAGACAAATTCATTCTAGTGTCTGATTCTGATAATCATAGAGTCCAGAAGATAAGCATGGATGGGTATCTTATAGCATCTGTTGGTGAGAAGGGTAACGGACCATTACAATTTAATACTCCTTTTGGTATAGCTGTTTCACCAAGAACAGGGCAAGTTTTTATTGCTGATAAGATTAATCATCGTATTCAAGTCTTGAATCCTGATCTAACCTTCTCTCATTCGTTTGGCAGTGAAGGATCAGCTAATGGACAGTTTTCATACCCTGTAGGCATTGCTATTGATGATCAAGAATTTATATATGTTACTGATTTTAAGAACCATCGCATCCAGAAGCTCTCGTCAAATGGACAGTTTTTGGACAAGTTTGGTATCAAAGGTTCTGGTCCTGGTCAGCTAAATGGGCCACATGGTATAGCGATAGACACTGGAGCTACTGGCCTAGTATATGTTGTTGA
>NW_003549421.1:4236-6335 GCF_000090795.2 Amphimedon queenslandica | reverse complement strand
TTTCAACCAAAGCAACAGGAACCAGCTGCATATCATATGCCAGAGCAGCAGCCACCTCAGCAGCAGCTGCAGGGAGCAGCCTATAATACTCCTCCTTCACTAATACAATCAGAAGCAGACACTGATACTATATTGAAAGAGTTAGATCATTCAAGAAAGACATATGCAACTCCTCGTCATCCCTCTCCAGTTCTTCCTAGACGTCAGCCTCCTTCGCCTGAGCTTGATTTACCTCTAGAGCTACCAGAAGATGAAAAAGATGATGATGATGATGATGATGATGATGATGATAAAGGCAGGCCTTTGGATCCTAACCTGGTCTGTCCTAAGTGCCGTAAGCAGTATCGTGTGGGTGAAATACAAAAACTACGCCGCCACATAAATGAAAGATGTAAAGGAGTCCAATGATGTGTAGTGTGATTCTATTTTGAATTTAGTTCGAATGTTGTAGCTTTTCAAGGCATTAATTTTTGAATTAATCTGTAAAAATTTTAATTATAACATAGATATTAGAGTAAATGAAATTAAATCTATTATCTATGATTATAATTATTGTAATGCGTCACACCTTATATGGGGGTGTGTTTGGTTACACCCACTTTTCTCCTGGGCTTCCCCTTAATTCATGTAAGAGACAGATTGACAGTTCCAAGTTGAGTTTCGCAAAGTCAAGGATTATTGGATCGAAATAAGAGCACCAAACAAGTAAGAAATGAGTTTTGTTGATTGCAGTAGCATTTTCATCATTAAAAAATAATTTTGAGTCTATATATAGTTGATTTAAAACTTTTTTATCTCTAATTAATTTGCAATATGTATATACATGTGTATTGTCAATCATTCGAAATGTTTGGTGGTTTGATTTAGGTATCATTGCTTTACTTTAGGTTGATTGGTATCAAACCATGTCTTGTCAACCAATGATAGCCGATCATAATATAAAGGCACAGGCAGTAGGCCCAGGAGCAAGTGGCACACAGTTAAATCAGGCACCAATCGTCGAATCAGGTCAAGAACAGGAGCAGATCATACAAGATAGCAAAAGCGAGAAGGAGAAAGAAGTAGCTGGCCCCAAGGAAAAACTAGCACTTGTTAGACAGAGATTAAAAGAAAAGGATAAAGCATACAATGAACAGGAAACTATCAAGCTACGATTGGAGGAGGAATTAACTTCAGCAAACAAGGAAATAACATTTTTGAAGAAGAGGATTGATAGTAGTAAGGAGCTTGAGAAAAAACTAAAGGAGAAAATAAGTGAACTTGAAAAGGAAATGAACGAGAAAGTTGAAGAACTTCAAGATAAAGAAGCAAGAATCAAGCATCGAGAAGAAAATTTATCTGAGAAAGAGAAAAGTGTGTTTAATGCTGAAGGAATTGATGCTGCTGATAAGAGAGACAGGGAGTTGATGATCAAGCAAGTTAAAGATTTGAAGAAGGAGAGTAAAAAGAATATTGCTGAGGCTACACAACGTATTGATGAATTAGAGGAGACACACAAGGAGCAACTTAAAGAGATCAAAAAATTGAGAGAAGAGAATATAACACTAAAAGTAAGTTCTGTGTGACCATGTTCAGTGCTGTTAGCAGTTAGCTGGTAATTTTGGAGGGAAAATTTTTGTTGATTTGGTATTTTGACAACCATTCATAAACCTGCCATTTTGAATCATTTATGTGCATGCTTAACATCACATGGCCACATGTTCACCAAAAATTAAAACTCACCAATCATCAAAAATTTTGCTATTTGCCTAATATTAATTACCACTCCAAATTACCAGCTATACCGGCAGTATATCACTAATGTAATACAATAGGGGACTGTAGTGGAACAAGAGAATATGAAGGAAAAGCTTACTGAGTTGGAAGCATCTCGTGATAAAGTTGCTGCAAGTTATGAGGAAAAAATTGATCTCATTAGAAGAGAGGAAGAAACAAAATGTGCTAAAATGAAACATGACTTTGCTAAGGCTACAAATCATATTGATGAATTAGAGAAGACTCATAAAGAACAACTTAAAGAGATTAATAGACTGAAAGAAGAGAATATAGTTCTAAAAGTATGTTTTGTGTGATGGTATATCATTAATGTAATATAATAG
>NW_003549421.1:0-3877 GCF_000090795.2 Amphimedon queenslandica | reverse complement strand
ACAAACCTCATAATGATAGTCATACAAGTCAAGTCCCTCTAACAGGTACCACCTCTCATCTTTATCAAACCCTAAAGAAGGTCCAATATTCAATCACATCCTTTCTCTCACTTACAGCTCCAATCATAATGCGGAATATCATCCAGCGATTTCCCCAGACATTGGTCCAGCTTGTGGGCGTGTGACGTGGAAACTGGCTATAACTCAAAACTGGAGATAAGAACATTGGAAGGAAACCCATTTCAAGTAACTGAGACTCCCAACCTACATGTACATGTACATGAATATCTAATAATGTACACACATTATACAATACACAATGAATATACTGTACCTACACATGTACAAGTATACAAATAATATTGTTTAATTAATAATGCTTAATTAAACATTTATTTAATTAAAATATAAATTAATAATGTTTACATTTTCTCTGTATGCATGATAGGCAATATCACTTACCAAATGAATTAGAATTACTAACATTTGTGATACTATTTACTTAATAATAACAATAAATGATCCTCTGTTTCTCCATGCAAAGATACGTCCACTTCAGAATAGCAGGAGGAGGAGAGGAATGATCTGATGAACCTCTTCTCTCAGAAGAGGAAGATTTGAGTGAATCACAGCATGTCTAATAAGAATGTGTATGTGTATGTGTATGCATTGTTGTATTTTATTAGAATGAATTATTCAAACAAGATTTTGAAAGTGAGAGGAAAGATCGAGAAAGAATAAAAGGTCAACTAATAAACCTGCAAGAGAAAAGGAAGGAAGCTCAAATACAATTTCATAACCTCAAACAATCAAACGGCACTTTAGTGCATGATTTAGAAGAGGTTTGTTGAAATAATATGATACCCTGTATACTGTCAATTATTCTTACATATAGAGTAGGAAGGAAATTGAATCTTTGGTTCAAAAAAATGCTCAACTGGAGAAACAACACAATGAAGAAATAAGGAAAATTAAAAAGGTGTGCCTTGTTTTGATGATATTGTTTTACTGCTAAATTTAGAAACTCAAAGAACTAGAAGCAGGAGAGACAGACAGAATAAAAGGAATTGAAGAAGAGATGCAAGTATTAACAGCTCAAGTTAATGCTTACAGTCGTGAGGTGGATAAACAGAAAGGATTAGTGACTCGGAGTCAAGAGAAACACAAAACTGAGGTATACACAGATTGTTGTAATGCTCTTATGTATTAATATAGGTTAATGAGTTAAATGAGAGACTTGATGAAGAAATAAAGTCCAAGCAACAACTGGTAATATTTTGATACAGTGTGTGTGTGTGAGTTTAATTGACTTACACCATAGAATAATGAGCTGGCTGAGATGAGACAAGAATTAGATAGTGTATCTAAGAAACATGAAACTGAAGTATGTACATATTGTTTATTTTATGCATGTGTACTGAATTAAGTTATAAAATTAACCCCAAAAAACATCTGGTAGCTTTGGAAGTACATGTATGTGTTTAATCCATTAATTTCATAGACTTCTGAGCTACAAGAGAAATCAAGACAGCAAGTACAACAATTTCAACAAATGGTAGATATGAATGATTGTTTGCACTTAGTTTCACTTTTCTTATACTTGTAGATTCAGGGAGCAAATGAGAAACTTGAAAATGAAAGGAAGTCCAAGAAACAACTGGTAATATTTAATTATGGCAAATATACATGCACATGTACTCTCTCTTCCTATGTGTGTATGTGTATATAATGTGTATGAATGTGTTTGATTGCATGTAGGATAGTGAACTAGCTAAGATGAGACAAGAGTTAGCCAATGTATCTGCTGATAAAGAAGAATTATTAAGAGCTTACGATCAAGAACAAGTAATAGTTACTACACTAAAGAATGAAGTGGAAACAACGAAGAAAGCTAATAAAGTATGTTTATGTACATGATGTATTATAGTGTTTGAGAGTTACTATTTCTTTAAAGGTACTGAAAGACAAACTCCTGAACCTGCAGCAGCTAATAACCCCTTCAGCCACCTCCCATATTCAGCTACCTGCCCCTCATGGTGCCGGAGGATTTCAACACGCTTCTCATCCTTTACCTACCACTATTGGTACACGCCACAACATTGTTCCTTCTGCACAAGTTTCTGGTGGTTCTAAACAAGTAGTACAGAGTGATGGTGATGGTAATGGTGATGGTGTGTTAATACTACCAAAGACTGAGCAAACAGCCACTACTATCCTTCATCCTGATAGTAATCCTGATGATACTCCTCTATTGTCTAAAGAAGAAATGACTAAGATGTTTAAATGGCATGATCAACAAGGCAGCAGTGATTGGACTCAGTCACCTCAACAGGTTGAAGACTCGTTAGTAAAAGAAAAAAAGAGAAAAGAATTAGCAAAGGAAGCTGATGATGCAGTACTTGAAGTTGAACGTTTGCGACAAAATGTAAAAAAGCCAAGCTCCTTTCCTATGGAAAAACTACCTCCTCCTTCACAGCAAACTTCATCAAAGCAAAAAACAAAACAAAAGGTCAAAAAAGATCAAGCAAAGCAACGAGCATCTGATGATTCAGAATCAGACATTGAAGAGAATAAACTGATTGATAATATTGATGAAGAGATACAGCAAATGGCTGAAGATGTACGTAAGGGAAGCAGAGGCCCTACTACAGCTGAGGTTCTGTTTGATGATGGTGATAGTTCGTTACCTTACGACCCGAATCTAGTTTGCCCAAAGTGTGGAAAACAGTATCGTGTGGGAGAGATCCAGAAATTGAGGAGACATATAAATGAATTCTGCACAGGAATAAGATAGATGATTAATGGCTGTACATTTTGTTTTTGATTTTTTTTTTTGCAAACACACACTTACACAGAATTGTATTTACACTAATTTTTGGTTAAAATTTTGATTATTTTCAATAGTGGGCGTGTTATACATGTAGGCCTAGTCTC
This sequence comes from Amphimedon queenslandica, assembly GCF_000090795.2. Classification (NCBI taxonomy): domain Eukaryota; kingdom Metazoa; phylum Porifera; class Demospongiae; order Haplosclerida; family Niphatidae; genus Amphimedon; species Amphimedon queenslandica. Next base: position 943 of record NW_003549421.1, on the reverse strand, counting down.
GGGGGAAATCCCACTGAAATAGATTGTTCAAGAGTGGACTATTGCTTTTTAGAAGTGAAGACTCACAAGACATTTCATCCATATTGACACATTTCTACTGAAATCAAGGACTCAAGTAAAGAAACTGCTCGTATTTGTTGTGAAGTGTACCGTTTTGTGAGTAGCATCCTACTTCTTTGTTTGAGGAAGTGTTATTTAAGAATCCTTTTGAATGAAACTCGTAAATCTTACAATTAATCCTATCACTCTTGATCCTATACCGACTCATTAGACTTGCACGTAACTATACATGCTTTGAGGTTTTGATTTTGAAAGTGTATGACTCTATTATTGATATATACTTTTGGTGTCATTCATTTTAACTATTCTGTGTGTTATAATTTTCAGGACTCAATGGGTTCTTGTCTTTGTTCTAGACGAAAGGAAAGTGATGTAGAAACTGGGAAAGTGGAAGAAGATATAAAGGATGGTCAAAATGCTGCAGAAGAAGTTAGTTTTATAAAATATTCTGATTTTGTTATTTTTATAATAATAGTGTCTGAACAACATTAGTTTATGCTAACATTTTTTCATCTGATTATTTTTTTAGCTTCCAGGGGTAGTTGATAACACTGAGGGAGTGGAAGAAAATATAAAGGATGGTCATGATGCTGCAGAAGAAGTTAGTTTTATAAAATATTCTGATTTATAATTAGTGTCTGAACAAAATTAGTTTATGCTAGCATTTTTTCATCTGATTATTTTTTCAGCTTCCAGAGGTACTTAATAACCGAGTTGATAACACTGCACCTCTTAAAGTTCAGGCTCAGGTGCCACCTGATCCACACGATCCTGCTGCTTATAATCATCCTCATGCTATTGTTGATGATGATGAGAAATTGATTAGAACAGAATTAGAGAGGGATAAATACCAGAGAGAGGTTGAGGACCAGGAACATCTGAT
>NW_003549419.1:3569-6353 GCF_000090795.2 Amphimedon queenslandica | reverse complement strand
CTGCTTTTGCGTTTCGTTTCAGTAGAGAGAACGAGTGGCTCTGGCCTCACACCGGTTGGGCAGTTTCTAATATACTTCAATAGTCCTTTCACCCCCATCCTTTTCTATGGACCGAAGTTACTGAACTCAGTGAACTGATTCTCAAGCACTTCATTCGGCCTTTTTATACTCAGAAAACCTAGCTGTAGTAGCTGATAAACAAAGGAGAGCCCCTTAGATAAAAATAGAACAGGTAGGCGTGTATCCCGTTTTGATGACATCATTCTCTCTAAATTTAGAACAAAGTTTATATTCATAGTTAATGATTTTAATTAACAAGTTATTAAGAATTAAATTTGTGCTACTTTTAATTGAAACATCTGACAAACATGTTCACAATCAATCAGAGACATTGCCAGCACAATTTATCATTATTATTAGTAGTAGCATTTTAAATACTACTACTAATAATGATGATAAATTGTGCTCATTATAATTATTATCAGTTGTTACTTGATCTTCACAATGTTCATTTGGAATCAAGGGTTTTATTGTAATACTATAAAACAACTCTTTCGCAAAAAAATTGAGAGAGAAACAAAGAGAAGTGATTATGACAGTCTTTAACAGTTCTTTGACAGTCGTTTTGAGAAAGAATTAGTGTGCATCATCACCATGAAATTTTTCTGCTTCAATTTAAAAGCTATTCCATGTAAAGGAATGTAGACGTATGGTTGAAACACAGATGAAGGCAAAGGAAGCTCTTGATGGATGCCCAATAATGATAAGAACCATCGAGCATGAGTAAGAGTGATCATCAAACGAGAGGACATTGTTACACCAGTTGGACCAGGACGAGCTGATATACGAAGAGGTAGCTTCTCTAAGGAGCAATAGAAAAATGCCTGAAGTATTGGTGTGACATAATCCTCTGGTATGAGCTTGTTTCGATATGAATATATGAAGCAAACACATGCCAGCAGTGAGCCAATATCAGGAACTTGAGTTGTTGGAGGTATATCTTTGAGAGATTTCGTAAATGACTGAAGTAAAACAATGCGATAAGGATCCTTGAAAACTTCAACGAGCAATGATATCTTTTGCTCATTGGATATTTCCTTTCTAAGTGTGTCAAGGCACATGGGCTTGTGGTTTTTGTACATACTCATTTATCTTACTCTGGCCAAACTCTGTAGCACTTTCACAGCAAAGTAGCTTGTAGATGATCATACAGACTGACTGGTTAAAGGACATCATAAATACAACACAATTTTTCATCAAGCTACTCAATTTTATCTCTCCACAATATGCCATTACGCACTAACACACAACTGGCAAACACATGTGATCTGTTTTAACTTCTGAGGCAATAAAATCATAAAAAGGAGAAGCAGTAGTACTGACAGAAGAATCCACACTAGAGGTTGGCATAGGATGAGAGCGTGTATAAAAGGCATACGAGTAATGCACAGCTGCAGTGTAGCATTTTCATTGTCCTTGATCCATTTGAGCACTGTTTTGATATACTCATAAGTCCTAACATAGTCATAGTTTATGTATCCAAATACTAATTTCTTTATATCTGTCTCATCATTTAGTGAAATCATTACCACAAAGAGTTGAGAGAGCTGGCAGACACTTTTATCGATTTTAAGGCATCTTGCAAGGTAACTAGGACTAATAGCACCACAATGCACTTCAGCAACTTTATAATTTGCTGGTATGTGATCATCAGAAAGTTTGAGAGCATCTTCTTGATCAAATTAATAACTTATTTACTCCATACATCAGACGAATGTGAATGTATGCATGACCTAGCTCCAATGAATCCTTTGCTCTCTCCCAAGTAGATAATTTCATCTCATATTTTTTACCTGATCCTCTTGGACCATCCCAGTCTGTTGTGTTTTGTTTCAGTAGAGAGGATGAGTGGCTCTGGCTTCATGCCAGTTGGGCAGTTCTTTCACCATGGTGAACTATTAGTATCAGCTACAGCCTGCTTCCTTTGTTTACACCATATATGGTTTACACATGACTGAGATTCAGAATATTGTGGATCTACCCATGCATCATCATGACATCTTTACAATTTTATTTTTACCCATGCATGTATTGTATACCCACTACCCAGCACCCACCCAAATGACTCTTGAACACTAGAGTCCAGTTCACGTCATTAATAATGATTATAGTGATGTGTCAAACACTTGGCAATTATTGCACAACCTTCATAATCTAAAATAATAAAAAATACTTAATGCACATGTGGATGCATACAAATATTTAGACAATTCATATTTGAAATTTATAATAATGCCAATATACATTTACAATTCATACAGCACAACACAATAATTATAATAGTTATTTCTTTCTTGATTTGCTTGTTTTCCTGGAAGGAGCTTTTTTGTCTAACAGTTCCTTAATGGCATCTTTAGTACGTACATACTGGACACACACAGTTCCAATATTATCAATGGCACTGCCAGAGCAAATGCACCTCTTGAAATCCTGGAAAACCCTGTCTTTGGAAAGAAGCTCATAGTATTCCTTTGCTGGTGCATCATCGCCATAAAACTTTTCTTTCTGCTTTAATTTGAAAGCTGTTCCATGTAAAGGAATATAGACATATGGTTGAAACACAGATGAAGGCAAAGGAAGCTCTTGATGGATGCCCAATAATGATAATAACCATCGAGCATGAGTAAGAGTGATCATCAAATGAGAGGACATCGTTACACCTTTTGGACCAGGACGAGCTGATATACGAGGAGGTAGCTTCTCTAAGGAGCAATAGAAGAATGC
>NW_003549419.1:0-2256 GCF_000090795.2 Amphimedon queenslandica | reverse complement strand
TTACTCCATGCATCAGCATCATGTCAGTATCATTGGTCAGTATGCCACAGACGTTACCATGTACACGCATGTATTCCGCCATCAAATTATCAGCCTCTCCTTTGCACGTAATTAATTCAACTTTTGCTTCTTGGAGTGTCATCACGAGCTCGGTAACAAGGAGTGGTTGCATGATTTGTTTTCCAAATCTCAACTCAGCCGTTGGGTCATACTTAGTTATGCGCGAGTGTAAAAGTATGACCTCCAACGAATCCTTTGCTCTCTTCTCCCAGGTAGATAACTTCATCTTATATTCTTTACCCGATCCTCTTGGACCATCCCAAAAGAACACAGGTTCTATGTCAATGTGACGCAGCATTTCCACAAATCTGATGAGCCTTGAGGTGTATTCCTTGAAATCAGCACCATACAGAGCAATGTATATCCCCGAGGACTTCTTCTTTGCATCATGTACTATGTCCAATAGCCAGAACACTATTGCTATGAAGTCACACACAAGAATTGCTTTTGCTGCTGTAGGATCTCTGCTTTTGCGTTTCGTTTCAGTAGAGAGAACGAGTGGATCTGGCTTCACACCTGTGTCACAGTTTCTAATATACTTCAATAGTCCTTTTACTCCCATCCTTTTCTATGGACCGAAGTTACTGAGCTCATTCTCAAGCACTTCATTCGGCCTTTTTATACTGGGAAAATTTAGCTGATAAACAAAGGAGAGCCCCTCTGATAAAAATAGAACAGGTAGGCGTGTAGTTGTAATCCCATTTTGATGACATCATTCTCTAAATTTAGAACAAAGTTTATATTCATGGTTAATAATGATTTTGATTACAGATCTAAACACACCTCTCTGACAAGTTATTAAGAATCTATAATTGATTTAAATTTTAAAACATCCGGCTAACATATTCACTGTTCACAATCAATCAGAGACATTGCAAGAAAACAGTAAATGTAACCAGCACAGTTAATCATTATTATTGGTATTATTATTATTATTATTATTATTATTATTATTATTATTATTATAGTAGTAACATAGTAACAGAATTAGACACAATGATTATTATTATTATTATTATTATTATTAATATTATTATTATTATTATTATTATTATTATTATTATTATTATTATTATCATTACTATATCAGTTATTTTTTGATCTTCATAATGCTCATTTTGAATCGAAAGTTTTTTTGTAATTCTATGAAACAACTCTTTTGTAAAAACCTGAGAAAGAAAAACAAAGAGAAGTGATTATGAAAGTTCTTTGACAGTCCTTTTTGGAAGGAAGCTCATAGTATTACTTTCCTGGTGCATCATCACCATGAAATTTTTTTTCTGCTTCAATTTGAAAGCTGTTCCATGTAAAAGAATGTCGATGTATGGTTGAAACACAGATGAAGGCAAAGGAGGCTCTTGATGGATGCCCAATAATGATAATAACCATCGAGCATGAGTAAGAGTGATCATCAAATGAGAGGACATTGTTACACCAGTTGGACCAGGATGAGCTGATATAAGAGGAGGTAGCTTCTCTAAGGAGCAATAGAAGAATGCCTGAAGTATTGGTGTGACATAATCCTCTGGTATGAGCTTGTTTTGATATGAATATATGAAGCAAACACATGCAAGCAGTGAGCCAATATCAGGAACTCGACCAGTAGGAGGTATATCTTTGAGAGATTTCATAAATGACTGAAGTAAAAAAATGCGATAAGGATCCTTGAAAACTTCAACAAGCAATGATATTTTTTGCTCACAGGATATTTCCTTTCTAAGTGTGTCAAGGCACATGGGCTTGGAACATCTATTGGTTTTTGTACATACTCAGTAACACTTTCACAGCAAAGTAGCTTGTAGATGATCATATGGACTAACTGGTTGAAGGAAATCATAAACACAACACAATTTTTTGTCAAGCTACTCAATCTCGTCTCTCCACAATATATCATTATGCACAACTGGCAAACACATGTGATCTGTTTTAACTTCTGAGGCAATAAAATCATAAAGAGGAGAAGCTTTAGTACTGACAAGAGAATCCACACTGGAGGTTGGCATAGGATGAGAGCGTGTATAAAAGGCATACGAGTAATGCACAGCTGCAGTGTAGCATCTTCGTTGTCCTTGATCCATTTGAGTATTGTTTTGATATACTCATAAGTCCTAACATAGTCATAGTTTATGTATCCAAATACATTTTTTCATTTTCCCTTTGCCTCACCTCTCATCTTAGGCTGGCTACGCCTATGCT
>NW_003549418.1:1932-6354 GCF_000090795.2 Amphimedon queenslandica | reverse complement strand
CCCCCAATTTTTATTACATTTTCTGATACATATTGATGTACTTATGCTACGTAGAAAGTTTGAGCTGATTCCGACTTCAATTTTTCGAGTTACGGCCATCTTAAAAAATGAGCCAAAATCTGAAAAATACCCAAGGCTATAGCCCATGGATTTTTCAAAAAATGGCTCCGAAATCACCCCCAATTTTTATTACATTTTCTGATACATATTGATGTCCTTATGCTGTATAGAAAGTTTGAGGTAATTCTGACTTCAATTTTTTGAGTTACAGCCATTTTAAAAATGAGCTAAAATCTGAAAAATACCCAAGGCTATAGCCCATGGTTTTTCCCAAAAAATGGCTCCGACATCACCCCCAATTTTTATTACATTTTCTGATGCATATTGATGTACTTATTCTACCTAGCAAGTTTAAAATAATTCCGACTTCAATTTTTCGAGTTACGGCCATTTTAAAAAATGAGCCAAAATCTGAAAAATACCCAAGGCTATTATAAATGGTTTTTTTTCAAAAAATGGCTCCGAAATTACCCCAAATTTTTATTACATTTTCTGATACATATTGATGTACTTATGCTGTGTAGAAAGTTTGAGCTGATTCAGACTTCAATTTTTCGAGTTACGGCCATCTTAAAAAAAATGAGCCAAAATCTGAAAAATACCCAAGGCTATAGCCCATGGTTTTTTCCAAAAAATTGGCTCCGAAATCACCCCCAATTTTTATTACATTTTCTGATACATATTGATGTACTTATGCTACGTAGAAAGTTTGAGCTGATTCCGACTTCAATTTTTTGAGTTACAGCCATTTTAAAAAATGAGCCAAAATCTGAAAAATACCCAAGGCTATAGCCCATGGTTTTTTCCAAAAAATTGGCTCCGAAGTTACCCCCAATTTTTATTACATTTTCTGATACATATTCATGTACTTATGCTATATAGAAAGTTTGAGCTGATTCCTACTTCAATTTTTCGAGTTACAGCCATTTTTAAAATGAGCCAAAATCTGAGGCTATAGCCCATGGTTTTTTTCCAAAAAATGGCCCTGAAATGTTCCTCAGTCTAAATTAATGAGCATGTGATGTATACATTAAAATAATTATATTTGCTGTTTTTTTTCTCTCTGTCTCTCAGTTATGATATTCAAGGTGCCATTATCCAGTCTTTATTATTTTCCCTGGCTCAATCTTGTGCTACTTTTGTACTCTCAGGAGGAATGATCATTGGAGCTTATGCTTACACTTCTCCTGGTACTGTCTATTATGCTGACATTAGCAACATCTTCAAGTAAAAGAGAGAGAGAGTTAATTTTAAAATACATGTACATGTACTCCAAACCCACTTTTAGTACTAATTTGAGTGAATTTTTAGAGACTTTTAAAATACTAAATTACAGTGATGACACATAAATCATTAACGTTCTTAAAATGTTAAAAGAACAAATTACTAAGTTTATTAGGGCCAATTTTTCGCTACATTAAAAACAATAACATTAGTGCACCTAATTAAAAGTATAAACTGAAATTATTTCTTTCTCCTCCAGAGCTATCGGTGCAATGCTGTACGCTGGATGGTTGTTTAAGGAACTCATCCGCTCACTGCCTGATACCCAGTCGGCACAAATAGCAGCTTCAAGAATATTAGCACTGCTGGAGGAAAAACCCTCCATTAACATACCTAACCAAGGAGTGGATATCGCCACAAAAGTACGTATACATGTACATCATTAACATTGTTGCCTATGATTCATCTACAAGGCCCAGATTATTTAGTAACTTTTACAATTTGTAAAAAATATTAATTTGATCGGAATCACCTCAAACTTTCTACACAACATAACAATAATGTCTTTACTACTGTACATGTACATGTATGTACGACACTTGTAGAAGAGGAATTAATGATTATTATTTTAATATTGTAGTTTCAAGAAGATTACGCTAAGCTTGCATTAGACGACATTCACTTCTCTTACTTGTCTCGTCCTGGTGTAGTGGTACTACCAGGCCTGAGTCTCACTGTTAAACCAGGAAAGACTCTCGGCATAGTAGGACCAAGTGGATCAGGAAAGAGTACCATACTGTCACTTGCAGAGAGATTCTATGATCCTGATCCTGATTCAGGATCAATAGAATTCAACAATATCAATATCAATATCTTTGAGATCTCATCTCTCCGGAGACAGATGAGTCTAGTACCACAGGACCCAGTTTTATTTGACATGTCTATTTCTGATAACATTCGTTATGGGGCTTTATTTAGAAATGACATTACTGAAGAGGAAGTCATAGAAGTGGCTAAAGTTGCTAATATTCACGAGTTCATTATGTCACTGCCTCATGTGAGTTTAATGAATAATGTGGTACATGTACATGTATACAGACTAGCCTCTATATAATGGACACTGTGTCTCTGTTATACAGAGGTGTCCTTTATGTGGAGGTTATTTTATACAGTATAAGGAATGTAATTGGTACACTAGGTGCTGTCCGTTAAATGGAGGTGTACGCTATAGAGAGTGTCCATTAAGAGAGGCTATACATATCAAACTCCTATAGTTTTATTTGCCTTGCAAGCTAAAAATACTTTCTAGTTTGATGCATCACATATTAAGAATTGATTATTATAGGGTTACCAGACTATGGTTGGTAGTAGAGGCACTCAACTAAGTGGCGGCGAGAAGCAGCGAGTAGCCATTGCTCGTGCTTTAATTAGAAACCCTAAAATCCTCCTCCTTGACGAAGCAACATCAGCTCTTGACTCCGAAAATGAGAAAGTGGTTCAAGAAGCTCTTGATAAAGCAAGGAGAGGTCGTACTACCATTATCATAGCTTACCGACTGTCTACCATATATGAAGCTGATTCTATTGCTGTCCTTCATGAGGGAAGTGTTGTGGAGCAGGGAACTCATGAGGAACTGATGAGATTGCAAGGACACTACTACCTAATGAACAGTGTCTCACAGCAGCAGAAGGAGGAGGAGGAGGAAGACGACATTTTTGTTTGATTTATTATAATTTTTAATTGGTTTTCACTCACTATAATTATTAAATCTAGCTATTGATTTTTATGATGGAATCATTATACGTCTATAACAGTTTTTTAAATATTTAATTTTACTGATATCAATTTACTATGAAACTATGAATGAACAAACTAAACCAACTAACTTTACACTTGCTATCTTAAAACTTGTTCAAAATTCACATGTTCTATTTTTGCATTTCACTGTTGTGTTATACAGTACTTCTGGTACAACTTAAGTATTGTCAAGAGTAGATAATGTCTACTCTTAGTATTGTGAACAAGGCATTTAATATCATTTATCATTGTTAAAAGTTTGCATTAATATTAAGTTTTGGCAAAAAATTATCACTGACTTTAATCAATGTTGCATTGTTAACCTTTGCTAGTTCATGTCAATCATGTGCTACACTCAATAATACTATAGACCACACAAACAAGTTTATAAATATAATTAGGTTTCCTTTTACAGCAGTACATGTAATATTCATTAGGTGATAAACATTAGTTATAATAATAAACATAGTTTGATGCTATCAGTAATAATTCTAGTTATAGAGATAGGGAAATTAGTACATGATGACAGCTCAGCTAATTAGTACAATGGTACAATGGCAGTGAATAAGGACACTAGACTAGCAATGAAAGAGAAATACAATATCATCTATGACTTCCTTTTTCTCTCACTTTATCTTTTCCTAAGGCAGACATACACTTATGCAATCCTCTGATGTTTCTCTAGAGTCAATTAATCATTAATAATCATTATTTTGTTATTAGTTATAATCTCACTTATATATTCAGCAGCTGATGTCTCTTCCATTTCACCAGCAGCAATAGCTAGTTTTTTCCATGTTGCTTTAGTATCACTTCTAAGCTATTTTGCAATACATTCTCTGAGACATCGCTCAGCATTATGTAAATAATTAGTCTCAATAATCTTCAGATCATTATAAATCAGACCCAAGTAGAGACCAAGATCAAACCATCTTATAGTCTGAAAGTGACCATTTTTTAACACTCGTACAATATCTACCAGATTCCCGATAGTCAATATAACTATTATAAATAAATAAATAATGTTAAACCTACCTATACCTTTTTGTTGATCATCATCGGACTCACTGATCTGATCACCTTTTATAGTATAAGTGTCTCCTAATATTTCCTACAATAAAAAAATAATGTGTTAATTCTCACCTTAATATCACGTCCTCCTAATAGTGACAGGTTACTAATGTCTGATAATGATTCATTAGGTAGGATCTCTTTCAATTTTTCACCTTCAGTACCATCACACTTTACTAAAAACTCTTCTCTCTTGTCAATAGCAGACAGTATATCTTTTACACTATACACTGTCCTTTCTCTTGGTATATTCACAGGATAGGCTAGTTC
>NW_003549418.1:0-1706 GCF_000090795.2 Amphimedon queenslandica | reverse complement strand
AATAGCAGACAGTATATCTTTTACACTATACACTGTCCTTTCTCTTGGTATATTCACAGGATAGGCTAGTTCTTTAGGATCAATAACTAACTCTTTTAGCTTTAGACTGCAACAGGATTGTTTATAAATTTAATGAGTGTTAGTCACTGGTACTGTAATACTATTGGATTGTAATCATTACTGTATTGTTATCTTGTTGTCATTATACTTTATGGTTTCACGTATGTATGTGTTTTTGCCCAGTTGTAAGGAGCATGTGATTGTGATTTCTTCTATGATTGTAACACTCTCTGTCTCTCTCTCTCTTCTTATCAACTTTTTGTTTGGAAAAACATTACTTTTAACACCTACGAGTAGCCACATTACATAAGCATAAAAACTAATAGCAGTTACAATGAATATTCACATATAATTAGCTGTGAGGAAGCACTACAATATTTATCTCTAATGTAACTAGCAATAGGTTTCTCTTTTATTGTATCCAGTGCTGTAGCTAATGATGACCAACTGGGACGTCCTTTCTCTCTCACTTTATCTTCTTCTCTTAACCAGGCAGACATACACTCATAAAAGCATTTTACTGGATCTCCTCCATGCTTCTCATCTATATCCACTAGTCTAGGCTTATGGTATAATCCTAACTGTAGACCTAGTCTACGCCATACAGCACAGGGCAAGTGTTGATTTGTTGTTAATTCTTCAATGACAATATCAAGATCTTTAATATCTAAAATAAAAGCAAACTTAAACACACTACATGTATTAATTAACTACCAAATACCTAGTAGCTTATGATCTTGAACTTTATTGTAATCTGTTGGAGTATAAGTGTCTCCTAATAATTCCTACAATAAAACAGATAAACCAAATAATGTGCATTAAGTCTTCTTACCTTAATATCACGTCCTCCTAATAGTGACAGGTTACTAATATCTGATAATGATTCATCAGGTAGGATCTCCTTCACCTTTTTACCATTAGTGCCATCAGAATTTACTAAAAACTCTTCTCTCTTGTCAATAGCAGACAGTATATCTTTTACACTATACACTGTCCTTTCTCTTGGTGTATTCACAGGATAGGCTAGTTTTTTGGGATCAATAACTAACTCTTTTACCTCTAGACTGGGACAAGATTCTTTATAAACACTCATTACCTCTCCTATCACATCTCTTCTTAGAAACACCATTTTGTCATTGTAATCTTTCTCACAGGACATCATTACTAGTACACACTGGCTCTCATCCACAATCTCTACCAGTGATCCTACACCATGACCATTAAACCAATAAAGTCCATTCTTCCAAAATGCACAACGTCGCTTTAACTTGTCACCTTCTTGAGGTTGAGCCATTTTAAAAGCAAGATGTAATGAGAGGACGTGGAAGTATCGAGGAGGAAAGAAATCATGTTCTCTAGTACACTGTAGACACCAACCAAACTGGTACACTTGACTAGTCATCTCATCAGGTCTATCATTAGACAAAAGACATGGAAAGAACAACAACCTTTCTTCTCTTCTTTGAGTCTCTGAGGCACTGTCTCTTGTCTCCTCTCTATCTCCTGCTATTAAGTTTGTCATTCTTAGGAAAGATGGATTCAACTCTTGATATAGTTCCATGTTTTTTAAAAAACAGGATCAACATGTCAGGATCATATTTAGGAAAGAGTCTAGTCAAACCAGAAACACTAACAATACCAGTATG
>NW_003549417.1:5236-6364 GCF_000090795.2 Amphimedon queenslandica | reverse complement strand
GCACATACATGTAACTCAAAAAATTTACAGTGAAATCAGCCCAAGCACACAGCATAATGTCATCAATACATGTAGGTATTAAAAATGTAATAAAAATTGGGGGTGATTTCAGAGCCAATTTAGCAAAAAAAACCATGGGCTATAGCCTTAGGTATTTTTAAAATTTGGCCAATTTGTTAAAATGTTAATAACTCAAAAAATTTAAGTCGGAATCAGTTCAAACTTTCTACACAGCATAAGGACATCAATATGTATCAGAAAATGTAATAAAAACTGGGGGTCATTTTGGAGCCATTTTTTGCAAAAAAACCAAGGGCTATAGCCTTGGGTGCTTCTCAAAATTTAGCCAATTTTTAAAAATGTTCATAACAAAAAAATTTAAGTCGGAATCAGTTCAAACTTTCTACACAGCATAAGGACATCAATATGTATCAGAAAATGTAATAAAAACTGGGGGTCATTTTGGAGCCATTTTTTGCAAAAAAACCAAGGGCTATAGCCTTGGGTGCTTCTCAAAATTTAGCCAATTTTTAAAAATGTTCATAACAAAAAAAATTTAAGTCGGAATCAGTTCAAACTTTCTACGCAGCATAAGGACATCAATATGGATCAGAAAATGTAATAAAAACTGGGGGTCATTTCGGAGCCATTTTTTGCAAAAAAACCAAGGGCTATAGCCTTGGGTATTTTTCAAAATTTAGCCAGTTTTTTTAAAATGCTCATAACTCAAAAAATTTAAGTCAGAATCAGTTCAAACTTTCTATGCAGCATAATCCACAAAAATTGCACAGCTTGAAACAAACCACTCATACAGTATTTTGTTAGGCGCTTTACTATACACAGATAGCATGGAATACATCATAATGTATATTATACATCAAAGATAATCAGATTACATGTACATGTACATATACAGTACAATTCCCAGTATATTATACCTGGATCTCCCACTAGTAGTAAGTGACAGTCACCTCTAACACGAGTGCCAGACTCATCAACATACTACAATAAATGAATTTATACATTACTTCACAATTTACAATATAATGGCTATAGTAGATGCTACATTATAATGGAGACTTCATGAAATACAGACAGTAACTGTGCTTACATGTACATGTACATGTA
>NW_003549417.1:2518-4884 GCF_000090795.2 Amphimedon queenslandica | reverse complement strand
CAACAAACACGTACTACCAGAGCTACATGTAAGATAGTATAAAATGTGTTGCAAATTCATTTGAAATTAAAGCCACTCTCACTTGAGAGATTTCCACTGCTGTCTGACAATACCAGTAACAATAACATCATCTCCAGCTTTACAAGAATCCACAAGATCCCTCTCTAACACAACCCAGACAGACCTTGGAATCTATACATGTACACAAAGACAAAGAGTAGAGAAAAGAATGGGAGAGAGAGAGAGAAAGCGAGAGAGAAAGAGAGTAAAGTAGAAGAGATAGGAATTGAGGGAGAAAATCACTTACATATCCAATCCCAAGCTTTTGTACATGTTCCTGCATTCTTATCTCTTGATAGTCATGGTAGCTTGAAGACTCTGTAATAAATGTGACTAAGGAATAGACAAATAGAAATCAGTACCCTCTTCAACTGAAGAAAACTTGTAAGAAATACAACCATCAACAGAGCACCTACAAATAAACACATAAAATAACAAGTATTGCTATAAATCATATTTAATGTTCATGCAAATTCTAAATTTCTCACAAAGTGTGCTAAGTGAGGCACATTTTAAGCACAAACAATATCCGGGGCATTTGGAGCAACATTAAAAATTCATAAAAATATATTTTGATCGAAATCAACTCAAATTTTTCAGACAATATATGACCATAAATGACAAAAGGTACCTTATGTGGGATAGGAAAATTGATCTTTATAGCCTTAAAAAGCACTTCAAGAGCTCCATTTATCATGAAATTACCCCAGAGGAAACTGTAAACTGTTAAAAATCCGCCATAAGGTACCTTTTGTCAATTATGGTCACATATAAGAATGTATTATATGCATTAGTAAAAATTCTATATGTACATTCTAAAATACAGGAAATGTTTCCTGTTTTACTATCACTTTTCCTTATAATTGCGTGTGCCACTGCTTAGGTACAGTTTTCATGGATTAGTAAAGTGTACGAATCAAGTTAGCAAATTAATAAGTTAACTACAATGAAGCAGCTAAAAGCAACAAAAACAAAAAACATGCAGTACATGTACATGTATCATTAACTGAAAATGACTATAAATACACATGTACATGTACATGTATCAATTAATGGACAATGTTATGAAGACAAATTGAGGTAATACTGTCCATGCAGTATAGCTAATAGGAGGAGCACATGAAATAAAAACTGAGATCCCTCCCTCCCTCTCTCTTACTCCTCATTATTTCAAGTTTTCTCATTCAATATATTCTCTCATTAACATTATTCTGATACACATGTACATGTACATACATGTATAATGGTACAGTACATGTACATGCATCCATTTCCGTTAGTGCCGGTATGAATCTGTTTCAATTCCATATTAGGACTTACATGTATATGCATCCTTTTCACAGACCATGAGACGGACATGATGGTATTACAATCATCATCAAGAACACATCATTTTATAACTGGAGAGAGAGAGAGAAGGAAACAAAGGTTGAACAAAGCCGGCACAAAATGCCGGAACCACTCATGAAAATAAAATAGTCTAAATTTGAGGGTATAGTCAGTACAGTGTAGTATTAGGAGCTAGTTTCAAAACTCCAGGACAGTCTTATCCTCTAGTCTGGCCACCCAGACTACTTATCCTTACCTACCACTGAGATGATGTGACATCATTTTCTAAACTTTGATGAAATGAATTTGAGAATTTCTATTCTGTGGGTGTGGCCTCAACTAACCACGCCCCGTTGTGTGGTTTGGGTGGGGCTGGTATTTTGCAAGAATGGCATCTAAAAGTGAGGGCCACTATTCTCTTCTCTTTGTATCTCTTTCATTCATTCTTTGTCTCTCTTACTCTCTCACTTACTTTACTCCTCTGTATCCTGTCCTTATTCTAACTCATCACTATATTACTGTTACTCTGTTACTGGTACCTCTTGTTCTCTATAGACTATCAACCAGTGGAGAGAGATAGACACTCCACAGTAAAGGTAGGAAACTACCTATATATGTGGGGTGGGGTCGGGTATGAAGTAGACTATAATGTGATGGAGGTGTATCACTTACCAACTGGTGCTTGGGACCAGAAACCTACTACTGGTACCCCACCACCAGATAACTTCGCCTATTCGACCGTTGCCATAGGAAAGGACATATATTATTTCTGTGGACTTGGTGGTGGTGATTATCAAAACAGCTTACATTGTTTTAATGTGGATTCATTCAAGTGGAAAGAACTCTCTCCTAGTTCTGATTGCGATCCAATGAAGAAGGGCTACTGTGGAATGATATCAGTTCATTTTGACAGTGAACACTATCTCGTAATAATCGGAGGACTGGGATCATCTTCTATACCTAAGCAACCTAACGCT
>NW_003549417.1:0-1681 GCF_000090795.2 Amphimedon queenslandica | reverse complement strand
ATGTTTTTTATTTCTTGTTTCCCATCTTTTTTCTTAAATAAATTATTTACATTTTGTGGTTAAGTTAATTATATTCATGCTGATCACGTGCTCATAAATTAAAATGGCGTCAAACCACAAACCCACGAGGTGTCTGCAGCTGGATTTTGTCTTTAATCTGTTCTCTGTCTTGCTTCTTTTGAAGAGTCATTTATGGTCCTTGACCCAAGCACAAAAGATTGGTGTAAAAGCCAACTTGAACAGTTTTCTAGTTTAAAAGATTTCAGTGTTGATAGAAGAAGTTGAAAGAACTTGAAGAAAAAGTCTGAAGAATTTTGCAGAAATTTGAATTTGGGCCTCAGTATTTTCCAGAAAAGCTCCCGCTACGTTACAGTCCACTTTAAAGGTACCAGGAGAATTGCTCAGTGAAGGAGAGCTCATCTAAGCCATTTATAAGGCTGTACAACATAAGATAAAAGAGTTAATATAAGTGTTTGGAAATCATAAAAACAGCCGCCATCTTGAAAAACCAACCTCAATCCTACATATAGGCTACTGCCTATATAATAATTAAGTGTGTTTGTTAGTGTGTCTCTGTGTGTCATGTGTTTGTGTGTGATGGTGACGTGTGTCTATATGTGACGTGTGTGTGTGTACTAATACATACATTATGATGTGTCTGTGTATGATAGTGCATATAATCAGTGGTTGAGACACCAATCTAAAAGTGGGAGGGCTCATTTTTAAAACCAATGTACATTCGTTAATTTAATTATATTTAAAATGATCCAAAGAACTTAGTGCGTTCATCAGTTACACTAATATACTCCTTAGCAATTAATACTAAGTCTAAGTTATCAATTGAGGCAGCTGTTAACACTAATAATATTTAATAAATTGGGTTGAGTTAATAACTACAGGTTTAATAAGCAATTATTAAAAGTGGGGGCAGTGCTCCTATATCAAAAGCATGAGGGGCTCTGCTCAAATGCTCCAGCCCCCCTGCCTCCCAGATTCTCAACCACTGATAATGTATGTGAGAATTTATGAATGTATGACGTGTGTATGTGACGTGTATCTATAATGTGCATGTTATGTGTGTGTGAGTATTATCATGTATCTGTGTGTGTGTGATGTTTGTATATGTACATGTATCTATACATAAGCTAATGTGACATGAGTGTGTGTGTGTGTGTGTAGGTTCATGTTATTTATTATCATTTTTAATAAAGTTCTGTATCACATGAGTCAGAAATTACCCACATACAATGTTCCATGAGTTTAGTATAATTATTCATTAACAATCATAACTGACATGTACCAGAATAGATTAGTAATCTTCAAACTAGGACACCCCCTGGACCTCTCCTTCATGTGTACAGGTGTGGTGTGTGTGATGGTGTGTGTATCCATTCATGAGTTTGTCTCTCTCTGTGTGTGTGTGCGTGTGTATCATGTGATAGTGATGTGTGTCTACGCATGATGTGTATGTATAAATAATAATGTACACACATATACACATACATATGTATGATGAATGTGTATAATGTATGTGTGTGTATGTGGTAAGTAAGTGTACATGAATGTTTGTATATTATTGTAGTAATGCTAAAGAACTAATAGTGTACTTTGTATTTAATAAGTAATAACTGTTAATAATGTATGATATAATTAAGTGACTCCCACGCACACACATGTTCTG
>NW_003549415.1:5384-6374 GCF_000090795.2 Amphimedon queenslandica | reverse complement strand
GTAGCCTTACATGCAGTTTTAGTAATTACTATAATGTGAATACTTAGATGTACTGTCTAGCGTTACTCTTTCCCAGTAATGCAATTAAACTTATTCGTGCACTTATGCGCTGCATGTGTAATTCTGACACATGGAAATTGATTTTTATTAGATTTCCTGATACATATTGATGCCCTTATGCTACTTAGAAAGTTTGAGTTGATTCTGACTTAAATTTTTCAAGTTACAGCCTTTTTTTAAAAACGGCCTAAATCTTATAAATACCCAAGGCTATAGCCCATGGTTTTTTCTGAAAAATGGCTCCGAAATCACCTCAAACTTTTATTAGATTTCCTCATACATATCGATGTCCTTACACTACGTAGAAAGTTTGAGTTGATTCCGACTTAAATTTTTCAAGTTACAGCCATTTTTTAAAAACGGCCTAAATCTTATAAATACCCAAGGCTATAGCCCATGGATTTTTCTGAAAATGGCTCCAAAATCACCCCAAATTTTTATTACATTTTCTGATACATATTGATGTCCTTATGCTATGTAGAAAGTTTGAGCTGATTCCGACTTTGATTTTTCAAGTTACGACCATCTAAAATTACACAATATCTTAATATTCTATTATTATTTAGTGTACATTTACATGTATATGCAATATTGATGTTCTGTAGTAAACATATTGATACTTATTGATTAATGTATACTCATCATGAGTTAGTCTAAGTTGTTTAGTTGTAAGTTGTACCCATTCTGGTCTCCTCTGGGGTTAGGTGATGTTTGTAAAGCTCTTAAATCAATGTTTAATTGGAATTTTACAATCAATTAGCAGATCCTATGGAGATTTCAAGCTTATTGTTATTTAATTAAGTATTGTACTTAGTTGTACGAGTAATAATGGAAAAAAGAGATCAGAGAGAGATATGGTATACATGTACATGTATAACTCCAAATTCTGTGTTATCTAGGGTGTAGCCTTTATATAATGGACACTTTGGG
>NW_003549415.1:1885-4657 GCF_000090795.2 Amphimedon queenslandica | reverse complement strand
TATCACCCATTGTTTTTACTAAGACGTCAATTAAACCAAGTTTATATGTATAAAGATACATGTATATAAGCTTAGTTTAATTTACAATGGTTGATACAGTCTTTAAGCAATCATGTATATTATATATGCATAATGGACACTTTGGGTCAAGAAAGTGTCTCTGTTATACAGAGGTGTCCTTTATGTGGAGGTTATTTTATACAGTAAGGAATGTAATTGGTACGCTAGGTGCTGTCCATTAAATGGAGGTGTACGCTATAGAGAGTGTCCATTAAGAGAGACTATACTGTATTGTCAATCGTCTAGCAGGTGTACTTAATAAGTAGTGAATCTGATTTGAAAATTAAATTTATATAAATTTTTGATTTTTTGTGATTTGTGGCTAAGTGTGTGTCTATAATGATTCGAAATGGCGTGACAATTTATTCTCTTACAATTTTTTGTTGATAAATAATTATCTTTTAAAGAAAATTATATTAATTAATAATGATAATGATAATGATAATGATATTCAGACTTTGTGTTCCAACTCCATCTGAATGTATTTACTAATAATTAATAATAGTGTAATCTTTGATAATAATAATCAAGTACATGTACTGATAATTAATTATATTTGAGTTTTATTATTACGTGTATATATCTGTTATTATTATCATTATCATTGTTCCTGCTTCTCCAGTGACTTTATTGGCATTTTGTGCAAGGAACTACTACTGCTCCAGTACTAGAGTCACGGCATCCATAAGCGGGAAAACCATGGCGGCAACAGACGCGTCCGTCCTATAGAAGTATAATAATATTATGAAATGCATTGTAATAATGTAAAGCTGATAATTTTGGAAGACGGAAATTTTGTTGAATTTGACAGTTTGATGGCCATTCACCAAATAAAACCGACTGTTTTTAGCCATTATTCACATCCTTAGTGACACAGAATGGTGCCAAAATTTGCCAAATTAAAACCCACCAATCATCAAAATGTAATATTTCCATGCTACATGGTAAGTTAGTTACTTACAGCTCCAGCATCTTGTTGAGGGTCACCTCTACAATTACCATTCTTGAAACAGCCACATTGTGTTTCAGCATCAGCAACATGAGCAGTAATCATGAAGAGTGCAGCTGCAACAAGGACCATACGCTGGAATGAAGTCATCTTCAGTTTGATAGTAGTAGTATCTTTCTTTATCTCTTTATGATGTACTGATGATATACTGATATCCTTCAGCTACTTATATAGATACTGGCCTAGTGAGGACAATGGTGGCTTTGTTTGAGTGTGTACATGTGATCTGAACATCTTTCGAATGAGTTTGGACATAAATCAAGATGATAGATTCATGGAAGCATGATAGTACTCTAAAGCTGTAGGTTGACACTTGACATTTGGTGAATAGTAGCAATGGCTCATATCACACACACTGTGCCAATGTGTAGCAGGGTATGTTCTAGTTACCTTTCTCATTAAACGAGAGGATTCTTTAACCAAATGAACATGTATATAATATAGCCTCTCTTAATGGACACTCTCTATAGCGTACACCTCCATTTAACGGACAGCACCTAGTGTACCAATTACATTCCTTACTGTATAAAATAACCTCCACATAAAGGACACCTCTGTATAACAGAGACACTTTCTTGACCCAAAGTGTCCATTATATAGAGGCTAGTCTGTACATGCACATATATGTACATGTATGTGTCATTCACACGTGTATGTATCACATATATTGTATTTACATTGTATCACGTTACATGTATGTACATGTACTTTTTGATGTAAATAAAATGGAATGTCAATGTGCTTATACTAGCATTGATACTGTAAACATGAGTACATCCTCCATTATGAAATAGGACCACTCCTTTAGTTGGAATAGTAACTGCGTGGGTTTTCAAAGGAAATACGTAAATACAATGTACATTAGGGAGAATTAAAAGGGGAGAAAATGGAGAGGAAGAATGAATGAGATCATAAGATGAATCTTTTTCATATTGTTCTCATACTTTAACTTGAACATTATTGTCTAGAGGACTTTGCTACTTTATCTTGTAATGAGAGAAAGAGAGAGAGAAGAAGCAAAGGCAATACACTGGCAGGTGTTTTTGTGTCAATTTATAAAGTAATTCAATAAACATTAAGTATGTAATTTGATGAGCTCTGTCCTTCATAATGTCCAAGAGACT
This sequence comes from Amphimedon queenslandica, assembly GCF_000090795.2. Taxonomy (NCBI): domain Eukaryota; kingdom Metazoa; phylum Porifera; class Demospongiae; order Haplosclerida; family Niphatidae; genus Amphimedon; species Amphimedon queenslandica. The sequence goes on along the minus strand of NW_003549415.1, from coordinate 2,464 downwards.
GTGCTACTTGTATTTGGCCTTTAAATGAGAGGGAGAGAGGGGGGGAGTGAGAGATTATAAAGAAAGAAAACACGTGTACACTCATTTTTACATGTTCCTGATAAAATGCCTGACATTATTCAGATACATCTACTACATGTATTCTCACATGTACCTCACCATTCATAAAGTAATGGCCTCTATTGGAGGGCTAGCTATTTCAAATATTGATTGCTGCAGGTGTCTCTCTTGTTAATGGACAATATGACATTGTGTAAAACACACCTGCTTATCACTACTGTCTCTCTCTCTCTCTCTCTCTCTCTCTCTCTCTCTCTCTCTCTCTCTCTCTCTCTCTCTCCCTCCCCTCTCTCTCTCTCTCTGTCTCTCTCTCTCTGTCTCTCTCTCTCTGTCTCTCTCTCTTCCTGTGTTCATAATTAGCTAATTATATCAACACGTTCTATTTTTAAACATTAAAGTGATCCTTAATAAGCAGCGACGCTCAATGTTTTGTCATCTTTATGAAGTTTATGTCAAATATGCAACTAATAGGATCCTCTTAATCATTTATAGTGTATACATCATGTACTGCATGTATAC
>NW_003549415.1:0-1360 GCF_000090795.2 Amphimedon queenslandica | reverse complement strand
AAGCAAAAAACATATCTCTAGATGAAGACAGACACTTCAGCTTTAATAACTGCACAAACATACACATAACAATTCAAAAATAATATTACTATTATTGCTGTCATTATTTTTATTCCTAAAATTTCCCAAACTTTGGCAGAAGTATCTAAATAATTTCCCGGAGGTTTCTAAATATTTTCCCGGGGTATTATAAGTGATTTAGACACCTCATATAATGCAATCTGATTGGTCAATTCAAAACAAGCATGGTAGAAGTACATTTTGATGATGTACTACAGTATAACCTCCTCCTATTGTGGACACTCTAAAATAAGGAGGCCTCTATAATGAGGAGGGGTAGTATCAGTCCCAATACAATAGTAATGTGTATTAATGAACCTCTGAAATAAGGACAGGTTCATAATCAGGAGCTAGGGTATTATTGGGTACCAAGGTGTCCGGAATAGACAGGATTGACTGTATATCTTATTTATACATGTACATGTACATGTATGTTTAATGTACATGTACATGTGTATATTATTAATATAAATATTTTGTTTGTTTAAAACAGTAATGTCAATTGAAAGCTAATGGTCCTTATCTGATTTGAGTGTTATTTTTAATAATTGGGTCTACAATGTACTGTATAATCTAGTTACAGCACTGCACTGTAGCCCATTAGCTTCCTTTTTGTGTATACCTGTCTATCTTTCCTACTCCCTCTCTCTTTTATCTTCATACATTGTACACGTATTTTATAAATAATAACACAAGTACATGTACATGTATAGCTTTGTTGTACATGTACATTACATGCCTCACCTAATGATAATAGTAATATTTTGATTACAGACTAGCCTCTATATAATGGACACTTTGGGTCAAGAAAGTGTCTCTGTTATACAGAGGTGTCCTTTATGTGGAGGTTATTTTATACAGTAAGGAATGTAATTGGTACACTAGGTGCTGTCCGTTAAATGGAGGTGTACGCTATAGAGAGTGTCCATTAAGAGAGACTATACTGTACATGTACATTATGTTAATAATAATTAATTTCTCTGGTCTCCCTCCCTCCCTCCCTCCCTCTCTCTCTCTCTCTCTCTCTCTCTCTCTCTCTCTCCCTCTCTCTCTCTCTCTCCCTCCCTTCCTCTCTCTCCCCCCTCAGATTATTTAGCCCGGTTAGGTATGTGGAACTTAGACGGTGTGGTTTGGCACAGTCAGCTCCTCCCGTTTGTCCTCCACGAGAGGAACGTCACTGATACACTGGTAATGATAGTGGTCGATCTCAGTAAGCCGTGGGCAGCACTCGAGTCTATGGAGAGATGGAGTGAAGTGGTTAACAAGCACATCAACTCTTTGAAGATACCCGAGAAGAAGA
>NW_003549414.1:1833-6395 GCF_000090795.2 Amphimedon queenslandica | reverse complement strand
GCAGCAGCTGATATATGAACTGAATATTTCAAACTTGATTTGAATAGGAATAACAAAAGAATTTTTATTTTACCATGAGAAATGAAAGTATAACTGTTTCTATTGCAACACATTAGTGCTCTGAATTTTTATGTAGACAGCTATAGTCATACACAAGGTATTGCAGACAGTGAAATGTCTCTGGTTATGAATCACCACTGAAAAGCGGAGAAATACAATCTTCATTATAACATTAATGCATACTATTTTTATAATGGCATTGTGGGCGTATGGAAGTTTTATAGCTTTATAAAATGTACTCCATTCCAATTAAAAAATTATTTGATGTTATTAAAAGTCATTAATTTTCAAGTTAGTTCATACATACATTTCCCATTTACAGTACAAATTTATTTAAACTGCTATAAATCCCTTATCAAGTGAATTTTATTCACATTCATCTCACTTTAATTAGATTTTGCAATTATAAAACCGAAGCATATAGTACACTGAAATTGGAAAATACAATGAGATTAAATCAATAAACAAAATGATGAATGAGTAACAATAGCTAATAGTAAAATTTTAAGAGACTACGACTGTGAATGATTGATGGAATGAATAAATAATAATAGTAGTTAGCTGAATAATGATAATAAAGATTAAAAATATAATAATTCTATAAGTCATGCAGAATGAATAATAATAATTAGAAAATAACAGTGATAAAGTAAAAAAACAAAGACTGGAATTCCCAGACAATGGTCCACTTTGCCATCTATGTTGAACTTGGGGGGTACAGCCATGATAGCACTTTAAAATAACTTGACTTGTCTCTTGACTGCATGAAGGCACACTGAGCTAATGTTGAGTGTGTTGACTGCTCAGTAGTTAGATTTAGTAGTAGTCTGTTTTCTCATTATCACAGGCAATGGTTGCATGTTTACAAAAGTTGAAGAGAATAGCTCAAGAGGATATCAGCTTATCTGTAGATCTCAACTGGCATAAAACACAGGCTAATATTATCGACATAGTGATCATCATAAGCATCAGCTTACCTGCATGTACTGAAACTGCAAGATGATAAAGTTCCTATCAAAGACTCAAATCAGAGCTGATAAATTTCTCTCCTGATGCATAGCTATCATTCTTGCAGAAAGATCCGTATAGTTTCCGTGTTGTTCCGTACTTCAATAGAGATCCGCGAGCGTTCCGCGTTGATCCGCATTTCAGCCTGATCCGTATTTGATCCGCGTGGATCCGCATTTCAGGCAGGCCCCAATATGGATTGCTACCGGGGCGTTTATTCGAATGCGGCTTCTATTTAAGGATTTACGGTATATGTTTTAATAAAATAATCTATGATCTAAACACAATAAGCAAAATACCGTATACTGGGAAATTTTCGAGTAGCCAAATTTTCGCGAATTTCGCGTTTTTTGCTTCGTCGCGAAAATAAAAATCGCGAAATTCTAAATTTCCATTGCCACATGGTGGAGTTTACAGGCTATTCGCGAAAATATTATTTCGTGAAATCTTACAAATGCAAAATTCACGAAAATTTAGCGACGCGAAAATATCCCAGTATACGGTAATGACTCTGAATAGGTCAGAGTTATTTTTGAGAAACTAAAAAATTCATTTTAAAAAAATCCAATTTCAATCAATCAGCTCAAACTTGCTACACAACATAAGAATAATGTATGCATATTTATAGAAAAAATTTAAAAATTGCAGGAGCAAAACTTGAAATTCTAAAACCCCAATTTTAATTGGAATCAGTTCACAGAAAATAATCATAACAAAAATGGAGAATTCTCTCATAGCAATTATTGATGAAATTTGGTCAATGACCATGCATGTACCAGATAGTACAGGGCATCAGAATCAGCTCAAACATGATAAACAAATAAAGCATAAAACACGGTGACCATTTTATACGTCTCAGTATTGTTCTATAATGTATTTTGCTACCTACAGCTGGTACATGACACAATAAATTCCTTCTCAGTCTTTTTCAGTAATACGTAGATCTAGATCTAGATCTGACCCGTACAGTGATCTGTAGATCACTCCACTGACGGGTCTTCCTAGCTCTTATGCAGCCAGCTCCACCCCTAGGCTAAAGGGTGGGGCTGGCTGAGTGCAGTGACAGGCTGACAGGCATCATAATTGTACTGGCATCATGATCGGAGTCATACTAGCCCTCATCTTTCTTAGACATTGTGCTGGACAAAGTAAGTATAAATTTAAATGCTTTAGCATTTATTTTATAGTTATAGCTATAACAGTTCAGCCAATGTCCATTAATACAACTATCAACTCCACTGTCAATTTTACTTGTGAGGGTGTTGGTACTGAAATTACCTTTAGATTACAGTTTAATTGAGAAAACGAGACTAGAGGAGCAACTGATGAAATTGTCATAGATAGAGGCTTTTCTTTTGAAACATCTATAATGATAATGATGCAAGAACTGCTCAACTACAAGGAACAGCTTATGAATTTAACAATAATACAAGTATCAGATGTAGAGTTGATACCAATAATGCTAGCCTTTCCAGCGATGTAGCAATATTACTGATACAAGGTTAGTTTTGTCCTTAAGAGCTAATTTGTTTTACATAAAAATGATACATTAACAATGTGTAATGTCAGTGCCTATACTAACTGCTAAGTGCAATGCTAGCTGAATTGTAACCATGATGATTAATCAATTATACACATAAGCATATCAGTATGCTTATGTTTGTGTTAATTCATTATAGGTCTATTGGATAGTGTTGTTGATCTGGATTATACCTTTATCGATGGATCCAATGTATTATTAACATGGACAGCTCCTTATACACTGGATAATGTACCAATCACTGGATACTATATAGTAGTTAATGGATTAGTGAACATTACTACTAATGATAATAATACTAATATTATATTATCAGCTACTAATCCTGATCCTTGTTTATTAAATAATGTATCAGTTTCTCCTATTAATGATGTTGGAATAGGTTCATCTAATAATATCAGTTTTTATTATGAAACAGGTTAGTCCTATTATGGCTTCATGTATATGTTTACAGCATTCCCTTTTAAGTCTCTCCTGTTATATCAGTACATGATGTACATTTAATACCAGTTTGTGATGAAGGACTAATATACATCAGCATTAATGTAAGCATAGTCATCAGATATTCCACTCATGTGATAAGCATGTGTTGTTTTTATACCCAACACACAATAGGTCAGCACTATATGTGAAAGGGAGTATCCTGATTCTATAGCAGTTATTATACTCAATAGTGATAGCAGTACAGTAATAAATAATGTTACTATTATACCACAAGTTAATTATCAACTGATGATAGCAACTGGAAATACTTCAATACCATCTTGCAATGAGACATTAATTGTTAATGTATCATTGAGTAATACTGAAGGAACTCTTAATGTAATGTCACCTTTTAAATTTGGTAATAAATTATCTTCTTTCTAGACTTTTTATTTTTCATTTTCATTAGTTTATCTTGGACCAGTTATCCACTCTTGCTAACATTGACTTCTCAATTGTTAATTGTTCTACTATTGATATAACATGGACTGCTCCTACAGTTGATGATAGAGTAACTATACAGTATTACATACTAAGAGTATATGATTCTATGACTAGTAATCTAGTGGATATTGTATCGGTATATGATACCAGTTATCAGTTTGTGGATAATAATTTATTTGATCATCATTATACATATGTCATAACTGGAGTTAGTAAATTAGGAGAAGGAATATCTAATAATAACACATTCTCATATCAAAGAGGTACAATATTTTAAAGCCTTAAGTGCATAAGTGTCTGTTGTCTATAATTAGGCTGAATTTAATAATTATGCATGCAAAATAGAAGTAAATGCATTTGTGTTTTAATAGTTCCAAGATTGGCAGTGGAGACAGATTTTATGGTGAATTATACACAAAATCAAACAGTTACAGTCAGTACTGTTTATTACAAAATCTCAGTAAGTAATGACACTAATCATTATTATTATTATTATTATTGTCTTATACCAGATTGCAATAGAGAGTACTAGTAGAGCTCCTGTGAATATTACATTTACTATCGAGTGCAATGAAACTGGAGATGTGTATGATAATACTACACTAGTGGAGAATCCTATAAAAGGATCAGTACCAGTACCTCTTTATGATAATTGTTCATTTATTACTGTTGTTAGCAACTGCACTGGTAGTAGTGAACGGTTTCAAAGATCATTTAGTAAGTATACATGTACATGCAGTTGTTAATTTATTTATCATCTATAGACACTACCCATCCTCCTACTATCAGTACTACACCATCACCTACTAATACACCTACATCTGATGGTAATAACCAAACTAAACTATATTTTATTATACACTATACTTCTGTAGATAAATCTAGTACTAAGATTGTGATTGCTGTTAGTGTTATTTTAGGCATCGCGGTATTAGGTCTTGTGATAGTATTCATAATTGTGATTGTGATATGGTTACATAACAAAAGATCTAAAAGGAATGGACAGGTAAGTAATTCTTGCACTGTT
>NW_003549414.1:0-1823 GCF_000090795.2 Amphimedon queenslandica | reverse complement strand
ATGAAAATGAAAGACAGGTATAACATAAGTTTATGCATAGCAATACTGATTTGATTTTAGTCATATTTGTGTAGACTCTAGATGTGCATATTTAGGAGTGATGCTGATAGAACAATTTTATAGCTATCTACATGTTTGCATTTAATCTTGATTGTTTTGCAACCTTCTAGACTAATTTATTTAGTGTGTTTTAGAGAGTTTTGACTTGGAAGAGTTTTGAGTAAAACTTAAATATAACTTAGTGTGATAATGGTAGTTTGCAACACTGCATGAGCAATGCAGCCAGCCACATCTATTCATTGTTTGTACCAGTCAAAACTTCAACATCACTAATCTCTCTTGTCGATGTTAAAACTAGTAAGTAAATGTGTGTTTGATTCTTTCAAAACTACAAGGTAAATAAAACTATAAATGTTATATTTGGTAAACAGTAAAGCTGAAAGTAAAATGACTTTAGTGTTTAACTTGTACAATGTAGTCAATGTAGATTATACTGTTACTTTCACAAGTAGTTCATTTCTCCATAAGCTGGATTATTGACTAATTCTCCTCTGTTTTCTTCTATTTCCATATAAGCTGGATTATTGATTAATTCTCCACTGTGTCCTTCTATTTCTCCATAAACTGGATTAATGATTAATAATTCTCCTCTGTTTCCTTCTATTTCTTCATAAGCTGGATTATTGATTAATTCACCTTGGTTTCCTTCTATTTCGCCATAAACTGGATTATTGATTGATTCTCCTCTGTTTCTTTCTATTTCTCCATAAGCTTGATTACTATAAACCATTAAACTTTTAATCTGGTGTGCTTCATTAGTTGCAGTAGATGCTTCCTGTTTTTGTAATGAGGTAGCTCCTGTTATTAATATAAGCACATATGTGCACGCATACACACACAACACACTATAAATACTTACTATGTAATTTCCTTTTATAGATAATGGCAGAACAAACTGATACAATGAGACACATCATCAATGATAATATGACAACACCCAATGATGTCAGGATAACTATAACATACAAATAGTACATAATAATATTCAATGCAACTAACCAGCATTAACAATAAGACCTGCTGAAACAGTTGTGACAGTAGAGGATGACTGGGTAGTAGTATTAGTAGGTGGAGGAGGAGCAGTTGTAGTAGTGAAATTAGCTGTATCATCAGGATATGCATCTATTAAGTAACAATTCATAGCATGTACTATCTAATTCATAGCATGTACTAATTATTCATAGTATGCACTGTCAACACATGCACATAACTCACCAAGTGGTAGTACAAATGGTTCACTACTACCAGCACCATTACCGAATACAATAGTGATGTTGCACTCTTGATACAGTGGCATTGATACAAATCCTGTTATAGCATTCATATGTTTCACTAGATATGTTACACTGTAATAAATATCAGTCTCGTTACATATTACTGTAACTGTAAGGTGTTCAAGGTCTTCATTAGCACATTCCAGTATAATCTATAAAATTAATAATATGAATAAAGTATTTAGCATAATAGTGACTTTATATACTGGAATAGTGAACTGGACTATTGTCACATCTTCTGTAGAGAAAAGTATGTCAATGGATGTGTTTTCTGCAGTTGATTTTGGAACTACATGTAAGATTAAATGGCATTGCAAAAGAGCTATTAAAATAGTGTGTGTCTACCTCTTAGGTATGAGAATGTTTCATTATTAGATATTCCTTCTCCTAATTCATTAACTCCAGTTATAGCATATGTATAATGATGACTAAATACCTTATTATCCACAAACTGATAACTGGTATTATATACTGATACGGTATCCATTA
>NW_003549412.1:4047-6399 GCF_000090795.2 Amphimedon queenslandica | reverse complement strand
GTACAATAGCTGCTGTAGAGTGTAAGTTACAAATGAAATATGCATGACATGTATTAATGTTTTACTTTGACTGGGTATTGTACTGGAGAGTGAGGCAGTAGCTACAGGTCATGCAAGAGCTATTAGTGTGTAAGCAATAAATATGATACACAATAGATGTATTGCTGTTATTACTTTGATTAGGTAAGCTACAGTAGTGGGAGACAGTAGCTAAAGGACTTCCAACATCTTTTGGTGTGTAAGCGATACATATAATATTCAATACACATTGTGCCATCTGTACTTTGATTAGGTAGGCTACAATTGAGGGAGGCAGTAGCTAAATGACTTGTAAGAGCTAATAGTGTGTAAGCAATAAACATAATATGCAATACATGTATTACTGTCTTTACTTTGATTAGGTAAGCTACTATAGTTGGAAGCAGTAGCTGAAAGACTTAAAAGAGTTATACGTCCCTAAGCTATAGACAGAATATGTAATTATCATCTTACTTTCACTAGGATTGCTAGTGATGAAGTTTGTTGCTGCAGCACTTCCTTTATAAAGGCATTTGTTATTATTTTGTTTCATCATAATGATAAATATAATCCTTTTACATTCTTCCTTGTAACACTTGACTGTTCCTGTCTTGCACATTCTTCACAGTCTTCACTACTGCCTAAGTCCGAGATGTAGCCATCAAAATCATTCCTCTTCACTGAGCTCATTTAGCATCCTCCAGCATTATTGTGGGTGGCATGGTATCTTCTTGTTTCTTTTTGCCATGGCAAAACACTGTTTCTGTCTAAAACTCTCTTTGTTGCAGCAGCTATTGACCAGTGCAACTAAAGTCATTATGGAATCCTTAATATTTCTCCCGCACAACTATATTTGGTGTATGCGTCAAACAGTTAAGTTGCATTGGCATTATGCCGAAGGCCCAGGGATAATAATTTGGTACCGTTACCCCTGGTCCCACTCTGCTAGGAGTGAATGCTCTTTGCGACCCTTGGCGAAGACAATACAAATGTCGAGGGATGAACCACAGTCTGCAAATGAGAGTCAAACTCACTTTGGAACATGACTGAAATCCCTAACTAGAATCAGCAGGTGGCAACGACTGATGTTGAGAGGGGACAGGCTGGTCATCAAATGCTCTCATTACTTTATCCATGTGTGCTAAAGGAACAACAATTAGCCCAGATTAAGTAAGGTATATACCTGACAAGAAGACATGCAACCCATGAATGAAGCAAACTTAAAGGCCACGGTTTTTTTATCACCTGAGATGAGTTATGCCATTGTCATTGGACTCACCACGCTTGTGTAGGCTGAAACTAAGCAGTTGGGTTGTCATTCTTGCATTAAATTTGTCTTGTTAAGGGAATCAATACTGCTTCATAAAATTCTGCTAAGTAGGTTTGACATTTTAGATTATTTTTATGAATAATAACTTTTTATGAATTAGCGTTTATTATTAATAATTGAACTAATAATTATTATAATGATTAAACTCAACTCACTTGTTTCTTTTATTGTTTGACAACTCTACCTTTTCTTATTTAATAGAAATGTTTTATCTATATACAATAACATCATGTACATGAATAATTTCCAATATGCAAACAATATTCTTTACATGCACATACACAGCCAAGAACTGGCAGCCATGAGTCATGAAGGTAAGGCATCATGTATGAATCTATGTAGTTTGACATACTGTTTCATTGCTGTCATGATCACCAATGATTCTACTAGCTCTGTCATACTAAGTTATAGATTGTCATCATTCATGATTCAAAGCATTAATGACTTGTGTAGATGGAGTAACATGTGTGAATCAATGTTGATTTTATGACTGTTCCAGCACTGTTGTGATCATCTGTACTGTCATACTGACTCATGCGTGATTCAAAACAACGTGTCAAGATCAATATGTAAACTCTGACAGTCATATTGATAACAAAATTAGTAATTTTTTACTAATTATAATAATGTTGAAATGATTAATCAGAAGTTAAATGATAATGGTTTCTTTAAATGTAAATGTGGAACTGTCTATACTGCTTGCCTTTAGTCCACCTCATTATATATGTCTGCAAAACCTCCAAAAGCATCGTCACTATTTGCTATTGTTCTTTCTTTGAGATCCAATGCATCATTATCAGAAGTGCTGACACTGCGATAGAATAGTCAACCAGTTCATCTTCAGATATCCACACCTGCCAAGTACTAAGAGGAATAGAGTCACTGTCTGAAAATCCCAAATCATTAAGGCATTGTTTTAAAGCATCAAACAACTTCCTTAATTTGGCTAAAGGGTTTTCTCTGATGTATTTCCTCTATATCACAATAAAAATTCTACAAATTTT
>NW_003549412.1:0-3159 GCF_000090795.2 Amphimedon queenslandica | reverse complement strand
CTAGTTGTGATGAGCATGTGGATTCTGGAGTTGTAAGTTTGCTCCCACAATGTCAATCTACTTCTGTTGATGGCTAATAGTTTTTGCTGTGTAATCCTTAATAGGAAAAAGCATGTGATTTTTTGCCTGACTCAACTCTGGACAAATTTCTGCTGCATTCTGACTTCAAATTTGAGCCCCATATTTTTTTGACACATTTAATGTGCCATGCCCACAGTCTCCTCATCATTATGTCTGCTACAGCTGTGGCTACAGGTAAGTTCATGAGTTCATCATTATAAATAGTCATCATTTACAGGGATTTACGTAACTGTAACTTCGATTTTTCGTCATGCATGTCTCTTCATGCTTCTGAAGTCACCAAGGCCAATAGTAGGTATAATGCAAAAAAATTTAATATCTTTGACTATAGGGTGAATAGAATCTTAAATTTGTGTTTCAAATGTGCAAGCAATTGAATCCAAAGATACCAAGTTTAGATACAATTGAAAAAAATGAAGTTGCCTGGTTATATTGCTCCACAATTGGTAAATGCAGTTCAAGGTATAATGTAAGCAATAAATTTTCGAAGTGAGTCTTATCTACTGGAGTAAATTTTCATATTATTCTTCCTTCTAAATACATCAGCCAAGTATTCGCAAATCCTGAAGTCTCACCACTCATTGTCCATTGTCCTGTACTTAGCAAAAATTTGGTAAAGTTCAATTTTACTTGCATTTAGTATTAATATTATTTAAATTTTTATCTTCAGTAAAATGTACCATGCTGAGGTATGACATTCTAAATATCAGTCACCAACATTGAACATATATATGCAAATGACTTCTTTACGTTTTGTCCTGATACTCTTGGCCGAACCATTGCAAAAGTTACAAAGCTCTACTGCAAGGTCTCAGTTTGCAGGCATTCCCTTAAGCATTACATTTATGACAGTCGATTTGATATTAACCCACCACCAGCTGTATCTTGTTTATCTTGAAGTGCTACTGTTATACACAGATCATTCTTTCATAATTTGTGACAATTATGAAATAAAAGCTACAGATGCTACTTCAATAAGACCTTCCCAGCACAATTGCTGCGGCTCAATACTCCAACTAGAAAACTTAATTCGTTAGCTTCTAAAGTTAGTTTTGCAACTTAATAAATTTCAATCAATATTATTATTATATTCACGGTAGTCTATATGTAGGGTTGAGGTTGATTTTTCAAGATAGCGACCAAATTAATAATTTTAAAATGCTTAAACTCTTTTATCTTACGTTGTACAGCTTTATAAAAGGCTTAAATTAGCTCTCCTTCACTGAGCAATTCTCCTGGTACCTTTAAAGTGGACTATGGTGTAGCTGAAGGATTTCTGTATAATAAGCCCAAATTCAAATTTCTGCAAAATTCTTCAGACTTTTTCTTTCATCTTCTATGCACCGGATAATCTAGAGAACAGCTCAAGTTGACTTTCACATCAGTCCTTGGAGCGTGAGTCAAGGACTACAAAGGTGCTTTCCATATCTTAATTCATAATATGTGACCATAATTGACAAAAGGTACCTTATGGCGGATTTTTAAACTCATCATTATAATGAAAAATAACAACCTGTGAGTGCTCTGCTGGTCAACAATTGTTTCTAAAAGTTACATAGTAACTTTTTGCATCCTCTGGAGTAATTTTATGATAAATGGAGCTCAGGAAGTTGAATTTTTTAGGCTATAAAGACCAATTTTCCTATCCGCTATAAGGTACCTTTTGTCAATTATGATCACATATTATAAACTAGTTATTTGGGCGTGATATCACTGCCTTTTAAAAATAGTCACCATTTTGAATCTTAATGCACATGCTCAGAGTTGCTATAGTGACTGACAGCACCGGGTGAATATTCGCTCGATTCTTCTCTTTCTCTGCATACTTGTTCAGCAGTGCGCAGACTAAGTGATTAACAGTTTTTTTAAGAGCTAATATGTAAATTATTTTGAAATAACTCTAACAAATTAGGCTTCTTTTATCTCAGAGCGGAATATAATCTTACAGAGCCATCAGAGGGAAACAAAGTTTTACAGCTGCTCAGTTTTTACAAGTTTGGATATCTGTACCTAAGCGAGACCAGTATAGTTCAGTGTATTCTGTTATACTTCTGGTATTGGATATTATTGAGATAAGTCTTTGCAGTTACTTTTACAATGATAAGCAGCAGTTTACTTGTACTTCCTGCACATATGTACTTGGTGTTATAGTATTTATTTGTTGTTTTAATGTTAAAGGTAGTTGTTGTGCTGTTAGTTGTAAAAAAAGGAAGTAGAAAAAGGAAAAGTGACTTAACTGGGGCTAAATCTAAAAAGAAGTTCTCCAAAATTTATGACAATAGAAAGGAAATGGAAGTTTCTATATCTAAAAACAGGTCCTATGCTAGAGATTACTACATAAAGCAGTGTAACAGGGTCAAAATCAAAGCTAGGCTTGCATATAAGATAAGTGAATGATATAAGCTTGGGTATTCAAAAAAATTCCATGCATTAACCCAGGTTACATAATGCAAAAATGTATAAATTGGTACAATAAAAATAAGGATAGCAAAATTTTAAAATCAACTTGTTATTCTCAAACAAACTATAGGATAAATCCAGACCACAAAAAAGAAGCGTCCAGAAATCACTATCAAAAAATCCACAACCCAAGAAAGAAGCAGCTAGGGATCATTATCAAAACAATACAAACCCCCAAAACAGTAAATCAAAGTAATGCTATCACAAAAATCTGGGCCTTCAAAAACAAAACTCCTTATAAAGGTATTACAAGAATAGAGATGCAATATTACGTGCTACGAAAGATAAATTTCTGAGATATAGATTTTCTGATAACGAAATGGATAAGTTAAAGGTGGCACTAATCAAGGAAATTAAAAGGTGTCTTAATAGATTTTTACGAACGTATTTATAGTCACATATTATATAGATTACGCTCAAATTACTCATTACCTGCACCAAACAGTGAAGCAAAGGAATATTAATTTATAAAAATTAAAAATGCATTATATTACAGCCCTGAAATAGTTGATAATTTATTGCCATCAAGTATGAAAGGTGTAGACATTGAAAACACATCATATGACAGTAAATGTATTGCTGCATCAAGTATGTTGTTAGAATCAGTTTTGAAAAACA
>NW_003549408.1:4902-6463 GCF_000090795.2 Amphimedon queenslandica | reverse complement strand
CTTTCAAAAAATATAAAATACACTCAAGCATTCATAGAGCCACCATTTTAGCCAAGAGCATGTCACACAGGATATGACATCATCCTTTGATCTTGTACAGCTTTAATTGGAAACCGACTTCCTGTTTCTTATCCATGTGTGTATGTAGTATCTATGGCGGAACGATCCGCAGCAATCCGCACTGATCCGCATTCTAGTAACGCCCCTTTCTATACGTATATCATTGATTGGGATTTTTGTCCACTGTGGCGTTCCATAGGTATAAGGTCAGGAGGATACAGGGAAAGCGAGGAGTCCTACCTTTACTGTATAAGTTACCCTAAGCATACAGGACTGGCCAGCAATAAGTTGACATGATTAAGTTAAGTTTGAATTTGCTGTAGTTTCCATATGGTTCACTGTTTTCATTGACACATATTACTACCGTATATCAGGTATATTTCAATGCATGAAAAGTCGTGGAAATATTAAGTTCAATGATGGAATAATTCGGAAGCCTTTTATATTCCGAAAATATTTTACTTGCTATTATTTCCATCAACCACCTGGTTTGGTAAGTCAATCGAAGCATTTGCTGACTTCTCCACTTCTGAATCAACCTTAGCAACACTTCTAACTGGCAAAGAAGGCTCTTTATGGCCTTCGAGTTAGACTAGAATGTAGCCATGGATAGTTATGAAGCCACGTGTTCATAATAATTGCACAATACCACATATCTTCTATTCCTTTTTATCCGCATATTTTAAAATTTCATAATATTAATTTTCGCAATGGATTGCTTTTTCCGAAATTATTAATGCATTGAAATAGGCTGTCCCTAAAAGACGGACCGGACCGGACCAACGGACCATGGTCGGCGACAAATCTGTTTTACGGACCCGAATGGTCCGCGACATCTCTATTGTACGGACCACTTTGCTCATTATACCGGTAATCTTATAGATGCTAAAAATTATAGCTAATGCTTAGGTCAAGATTTACTCTTGCTGAAATCCTGCTTCTCAGTTAGATATAAGCCCCAAACCTTCAGATATTGCAAATTTAACAAATTTTTCATGAAGCAACTATGTACAGCCTGAGCCTGGTCAGTCCGAGTACTGAACTTGGATGTTGTGCAGTGACTAGTCTACAAATGGTTTAAATATCTCTTACTTATTTGTGTCACTGTACAGCTTAATGTGGCAAGCAAATCTTGTCCTGAATTCAGTGAAAAAATGGTTACAAATTAGATATGTATTAATAATTGCAACTTCTTAAATTTGTCAATGACCACTATGTTGGTACAATTATTGTGGTTGATCATTTTATGCATGAGTAACTTTAAAAATTTAAGTCTATACTTGATAACATAACATGCAGTGTATGTGAAATGTATGCATGCAATAAAGATGAATACCACTGAAATATGGCCCAGATATTTGTAATGATTATTCAAGAATTTACATGCACCTTTAATTCATAATAATTATTCAGAATTTTAAATAACAATAACACAAAAACTTTGGTACTTATATCTATCACTGCACAAGTGAACTACACAATCAAAAGATATTACATGTGT
>NW_003549408.1:2439-4882 GCF_000090795.2 Amphimedon queenslandica | reverse complement strand
ATTGCCGGTCACTGTAAAGTTTAAATAAATTAATTAATACATAAATTGCTGATGCATGAATATAACAATTGATTATAGATATAATATTATTATTAGTTTTGAACAAGTGGAAAATTAATTCAAGCTGATATTACAGACTTTATCAATACAATAAACTACGGCCTCACTGCATTGTATTATGACTCAACAGATAGTAGATCTATCTCCATAGATAAAAATTATTATATTATTATTATTATTATTATTATTATTAAATAACTTTCCAGCACTGACAGAATAAATAGAATAAGATAAAAAACAGGAAATTCAAGTTGGTGAAGTTTAGTACTGGTGGTCAACCTGGGACATGCCGCCCAGGCTGCCAGCATAAAAATAGAAAGTAGTTACAATAAAATAATAGAATTTAAATTAGTTACTAAATTATATTTGTCACTGAAGTTCTGTATGTTGTCTAGGCCATCATGGAGTTTGCTAGCATCATAAATACTGATGCTAGCATAGATATCTATGCTCTAGGTCGGTCAGGTCCGTGGTCATTAACGCGGAGTCCGTACTTTAGTCTTTTCGGGTCCCTTGGTCGGGTCAATAAATTAGTTTGTATCGGGTCCGTCGCTTGGTCCGTAAATTAGTCTTTTCGGGTCCGTTGGTCCGGTCCGGTCCGCTTTTTAGGGACAACCATTGAAATATACCCGATATACGGTAGTTGTAATCCATGCTGTTACCACAATCTCAGGCAAATGTAACTTGTGTATATTCAAACTTCATGTGGTGGCTTATCTATATGTACATGTACATATACTTTATGACCTTTTTATTGCATTCACCAAATGAGTTTTTCTAGTTCAGGTATCATAGGTTTGTCTACATGTCCAGAAATTAAAGAAATTAAAGAAATTAAAATAATCCAATGAAATATCCCAGTGTAGAGTATTGTGTGTGGTAATAATAATTCATTGATATTATAATGATATTCATATATTCCTTAGAGGGAAGGGTGGAGTCACTGAACAGTGTTCATGATTTTAATTACTGTATAGCAGGAAATTGTGTTTGAGTGATAATTTTCATTTGTTTTGTTTGCCAAAATTTTGAACAAGAATTTTAGACAATGAAAATTTAATCTAACTAATTAAAATTTTGACCCACAACAGATTCTCTTTTCACTATAGCCATGGCTTAGCAATCTGTGGCATTATCAGGCTCAACACAGAAAGGCAACTCTCCTCCAACTGATGGGCTCTAAATGTCTTTATAATGTGGTAACCATGAACCATGGACATTCTTCCATCTTAAACCATACACATGTCACTAATTAAGTGGACATGACAGTGACAATTTATGTTTGATTAACAACACAAAATGAAAATAAAGTCAATGATAATATCTTGTAAAGCCAGCTTGGATTGACAACAAAAGTTTTTGGAAATAAAGTTTCCTGCTATACGGTATCAACCAACTCCATGTTCATGTGCATGTACCTTAAGACATTACAGTATACCATAGACTGGGATTCATTGGTCTTGGCAAGTGTATCATTGAATGGTTTACTGTCATTATTATATTTCCATTAAAACAAGTTTATTTTTGTCGTAAATGACTTCGTAAGTTTTGTGTTTTTTGCTGTGTCGCTAAATTAAACTTTGCAAAAATTGCGTTTTCCTAGCCAGATGGTGCATTTTACATTTTAATTGCGAAATTTTTCCACCAATTTTTTTACATTTTTGGTGAATTTTAAGTTTAAATAAAATAATGAAAAGTTTAGCCAACATTGAATAACTTGAATAGCATCATGTATACTGTATACTCCATAATATTTTGAGGGTATAAAATTTCACAACTTTGGGTGCATTTTTGTATTTGTAAATAAAAATTTTGCAATTAATGTAATATACACGTAATTACCACACCTGCTATACAATCAACATGCTATTTGGTGGATTTAAATTTTACAAATTTTTTCAAAATGCAAAAATTGTGAATTTAATTCCTGCAAAATACATGGCATATATAGTACCACTCAGCTAGAACTTTACTTTACACGAGTGATCTCCAGCATGAGGCGCTCGTGAAGAATCACTATGCACATACACACTACAATAGACTTGTACACCACAGAACTTGATAAGATACATGTACTTGATGTACATGATAAATACACAATACAGGTGCTACGTGTGTACCTTGCACTAGTGTGCGTTGAGTGTATAGAGAAGCTGCACTAGTGTTGTGTACACGATAAGTAAAGTTATAGCTGAGCAGTACTGTATAGTATTATGAAGATTGAAACCTCCTTTTTGGGCCAGGATTAATTATACTAAGCATAATTGAATTTCCTGGAATTTAATTATTTACAAATTGTGTTAGATGATGCATGAAATCCACTAAATTAGGAATACCAGTAAACATTAGTCCAGTGTATTGTAGATAGTATAATGTGTTATCA
>NW_003549408.1:0-1968 GCF_000090795.2 Amphimedon queenslandica | reverse complement strand
TAGATAGTATAATGTGTTATCATAACAATGTCAGTAATGGGACCCTCATCTAGTAGTGTAGTAGTTTGTATCTCTTCCACTGGGTATTTATGTAATATTGTCACTAGGTGTTCCTCCTCCTACTACCCTAGTCCTAGTCCTACTTATGTGTCCAGTCATAGATACTCAATGATTCAATGTATACTAATACACCAGACACACTCTTTGTAGAGGGAGGGACACTCTCTTTCCTTATAAGGATATACATGTACATGTACTGTATTGCAGGATTTATTGGTGAGGGATTAAATTTGTCAAGTCCTTAAATTACAAGAATACTCCAAATTGAAACTCACAAATTATTGTCAATTATTAGCTGCCACGTGTTAGGAGTTAATGAAGTTACCAAAATTTAATTGGCCAATCTATCAATTTAGACAATTCCTCCAGAATTTTTCACCGTCAATAAATACTCTCATATGTTATACAAGTACATGTAAATGAATGGCTCAGTTGTTTGTGTATTTTTCCATTAAAAGTTGTTTTTATATGTACATGTATTGTTTATGTGTTGTTTATGGTCAGTTATTGTCACTGGTTACATATTCTGTGAATTTTGTGTTTGAATGAGATTATGTGATAATGAGACATAGGAGTGATTAATATTACTATTATAATAACTGTTAATAATACACTCATTCACTTGTTAATACTGTAGGACCAACAGTTCTGTGATGCTGCTGGGGATGGAGATATTGAAGGAATGAGATCTGCCCTCTCCAATGGGGCAGACATTAATTGGAAGAATTTCAATTATGTAAGTGTATGATGTAGTGACTAGTGTATTAGTATGACTTGTATAATGTAAAAGTACCTGCAGTTTAGTTATAAATCAGTTTATTACATTATTATTGTGTAATTACTGTATTGCCTCATGAAAGCACATAGGCATTTAATCTTATACAGACCCATTAGCTGGGTGTTTAAATGAAGTAGGTGTTTATATGAGGATAGACATTTAAATTCATTGCTGAGGAGTCTTCTTCTATGAGCTTCCTTCTCAGCTACAACTGCTATGTTGCCTGTAGTGTATGCCAGTAACCACGTGGGCAAAGTGGGTGTGGCATAGGCATCTAAACAAGCATGGGCATTTATTGTCAATGTTTTATGCTGTCTCTAGGCATTTATACAGGTACGGGCATTTATTGGGAGTAGGTGTTTATATGAGGAAATACGGTATGTTCCTCAAACACAGTATCCTATTGATGACACTCATAGTCCCTTCTTTCTGGTGGTGTGTGTTTATTGAAGGATCAGTCCTTATTATGTTTATTGCATTTTATGAGGAAACAATATATTTTATACATTTCTAATGTGAAGGATCACACAACATAACAATGTTGGTATAAAATACATTGTAGTTATATACCATACATTATAACTAATTATTCAGTCATTGAATTATTATGGTTGCATTATTAGTTACTAGTTGAAAATTCTTTGATTTTATAAGAACTGTATAATAATGGTGTAATAAAATTGATTTTATTTATCATTTTGTATGCACTTTATTTGTTGTTTTTATTTCTTACAGGCTAACAGGACTCCATTACATGTAGCAGCCAGAGAAAACAAGAGTGATACTGTCCAGTGGTTACTGGAAAATGGTGCTACTGTTGACCCCAGGGATAATGTGAGTTGTATATTGAATGATACACACATTACAACATGATGTAATGTAGTACATGCTAGTTGATAATAAACCAGTTCCAATACATGTTTTTCTTTATATTTATTTGTGTGATATTCCATTATTGTTTATGCATGTTGTAATTTTTAATGTGATAAAATTTTGTTGTACACATTTTTGTGAGGAGTATACTGTACCATCATGAATTACATGTATAGTACATGTATTTGAATTATGTGTAAACATGTACATAATACATGTACAAGTAGTATGATCTTTTGATATTTGTGTATAATTAC
>NW_003549407.1:3749-6476 GCF_000090795.2 Amphimedon queenslandica | reverse complement strand
ACATGTACATGTACTCCCAATAATTTATTTATTTATTTTTTATTAATAAAGCAATATTATTGTGCATAAAATTATTATTAAGAAAGGTTAGAAAATAAAATAAAATTATTGTTATTATTTATTATTATTATTATTATTATTATTATTATTATTATTATTATTATTATTATTATTATTATTATTATTATTATTCCAGGTACTGTTGTCACTAATCCTAATGCAGCTGATGCTCCATCAATCAGTGTTCAGTTCAAGGAGTACAGTCAGCAGCCGATCATACATGTATACCCCAGCATGGAGAAGGTACTGGAGCTAGCATCTAAGGAAATGACTAATGTGAGTTATAATGTGTAGGTTTTAAAAGGGACTACATGTACAGTACATGTACAAATGTTTCCAAAAATTAAAATGAGAGAATTATCCACTTTAATGATTTTTCCTGATGCATATACATGTTCTTACGCTGTGTATAGAAAGTTTGAGCTGATTTTGATGGTAACTAGATTTTTTTATAAATTTTCAATTTGCTCCAAAATTGGGCCAAGTGTCTCAAGTCAAATTTTGCCAAAAATGAAAAAGAAAGACTTCTCCATTTTTACTATTTCCTAATGCATATACATGTTCTTTTGCTGTGTAAAAAAGTTTGAACTTATTCCAATCAAAACTGATTTTTTAATAATTTTTTAAGTTCTTTCAAAATCAGGCCAAAGTCCCTGTACTATAGCACAGGGATTTTGTCCAAATTTTGCCAAAATTGAAAAGGAGACAATTCTCCATTTTATAAATTTTTCCTAATGTATATACATGTTCTTATATTGTGTAGAAAGTTTGAGCTAATTTTGATAGAAAATAGATTTTTTATGAATTTCCAAAGTTGCTCCAAAATTAGGTCGAAGTCCCTGTACTACAGTACAGTGGAACCTCTGTTAACGGACAGTCCCTGTAACGGACACCTACCTTATAACGGACAGTACCTGGTGTACCAATTGAATTTCCCATGCATGCAATACAAATAAAACCTCCGTACAGCGGACCCTCTCTTTTCCGGGCAGCGGACAGCCAACTGTGCACCAGTAGAAGAACTTGCACATCTATTGACCTCCATAAACGGACAGTGGGTGTGGCTAATAATCATGTTGCTTAGCAACTGTTACTAGGGTGCCATTTTGATTGGCAAAAAAACATTGTGCTATGTGTACTCGTGTGTGCTGCTTTAGGAAAACTATTTAAGTACTTCTAATAGTTGAATGTCATTGCTAAGAAGATATATCTAGACAACTTACTGGAAGGAGACACCATCCACTGCACTGATGATGGTCCGTGTGTACTACATTATGTTGAATATCCATAATTACCTTCCTTGAACATATTAAAAAGCCTGGATAGCTATGTGTCTTTGACAGCAAATGATTTTTAATAAAAAAACATGAATTATTTAAATAATGCGCTAATATATAATAACCTTTTTATAAAGGACACCTCCAAATAAAGGACAAAACTAATTGTCCCAATGTGTCCGTTATTCGGAGGTTCCACTGTACATGGTCTCGAGCCAAATTTTGCCGAAAATGAAAAGGAATGAATTCTCCATTTTTATAATTTTTTTTAATGCATATACATGTACATGTACGTGTTCTTATGCTGTGTAGAAAGTTTAAATTCATTCTGATCAAAAACTATTTTTTTGTAAATTCTTTAAGCTGCTCCAAAATTGGGCCAAAGTCCCTGTACTATTATAGCACAGGAGTTTTGGCCAAATTTCGCCAAAAATGAAAAGGAGAGAATCCTCTATTTTTATAATTTTTCCAGATACATATACATGTTCTTATGTTGTTTAGAAAGTTTGAACTGATTCTGATCAAAACTAAATTTTTCATGAATTTTTAAATTGGCTCCAAAATTGGGCCAAAGTCCCTGTACTATAGCACAGGGATTTTGTCCAAATTTTACCAAAAATGAAAAGAAGAGACTTATCCATTTTTATAATTTCTTCTGATGCATATATACATGTACATGTACATACATGTTCTTATGTTGTGTAGAAAGTTTGAGCTCATTCCGATCAAAAATGAAATTTTTATAAATTTTTAAAGCTGCTCCAAAATTAAGTGTACTACGTACAGTACACGGTCTCAAGCCAAATTTTGCCAAAAATAAAAAAGAGAGAATTCTTCATTTTAAAAATTTTTTCTAATACATATACATGTTCTTATGCTGTGTAGAAAGTTTGAGCTCATTCCAATCAAAAATGAATTTTTTAAGCTGCTCCAAAATATGGCCAAAGCCCTTGTACTAATAGCATAGGGATTTTGTCCAAATTTCGCCAAAAACGAAAAGGAGAGAATTCTCCTTTTTATAATTATTCCTTATGCATATACATATTCTTATGTTGTGTAGAAAGTTCAAATGGATTTCAATCAACATTAGTTTTTCATGAATTTTCTGAAGTTGCTCCAAAATCAGACCAAAGTCCCTGTACTATAGTACAGGCATTTTAAAAAAAATTTGTGTTCTAGTACAGGCATTTTATCCAAATTTTCACCAGAGAAAAATTAAATTTTTATTTTTTTCTGATGCATGTACATGTACATTGTACATGTTCTTTGTTATGCTGCGTAGAAAGTTTAAATTGATTCCGATCTAAACTGGATTTTTATGAATTTTAAAGTTGCTAAAAATTAGGCCAATGACCTGCTCTGATACATGTGCATGTACATGTACATGTAT
>NW_003549407.1:1852-3729 GCF_000090795.2 Amphimedon queenslandica | reverse complement strand
CATTATGACCAGAATGCATCAAGAATGGTCAGTGTGTGTACATGCCCATTTAATTCAATTATTGAAACAAATTGAATGTTGCCAGACAACCAAATAACATTTATAGTCAGACAGACACAAATTAACACTTGTACATGTACACAAAAAGGAATGTAAATGTACAATATGTAGAGTATGATGTCATTTTTACCATTGTTATTAGTATTATTACAACAGCAATTAATTTCTTGAATACAGTAATAGTATTTTGATGCAGTTGTTCATGTGGCCATTAGGTGTGTACGTGAAATGATGTTGTGCTGTGAATACTGTCATACATGTACTGTGCTGTACATGACATGTACATGCACATGTATATGCACTTGTTTGACAGTCACATACAAATGTACCTGTGTACAATATGCTCTGTCTTTTACATTAATTTTGATTTCCTTCCCTGTCTTATTGTCTCTCACTATGTTTTCACGTCTTTTATTACATTATCTGATTAAATTTGGATGTACATGTACATGTATGCATGCCAGGCCTACATGTATGTGCTGTAGAAAGTTTGTGCTGATTTTGGCAATTATTAGATTTTAGGAATTTTTAAAGTCACAAAAAGTTGACCAAGTAATACAATGTCTATAACACAAGGTTATTTCTTACAAAATGGTTTGCCATTTTATTGCATTTTCTAATGCATTACATGTACATGTACATACTGTAAATGTTTAAATAAAAGCCGGGCTTGAATAAATGCCTGGTACTAATAGTCTGATTAGTCTCCAAGTATAGATACGCATATTTTAGTCAGTATAGCTAGCCTCCACTTTAGAGTGTCTCAAATGGCCTAAATTGTTAAGCTGAGGTCAATGATCCTGGAGTTGCGAGTTCAAATCCCGGTTTTACATTTTTTAATTTTATTTTACAAAATTTTTTGTCTTGCAAAGAAATTAATGCCCGGGCTTTTATTTGAACATTTACGGTACATGTATATGTGTACTTATAATTATGTACAAGTTTTAAGCTAATTCTGATCAAAATTAGATTTTATGAATTTTTTAAGTTGCCTCAAAATCAGGCCAAAGTCCCTGTTATTATAGTACAGGCATTTCAGCCAAATTTTGTAAAAATTGAAAAGGAGAGAATTCTCTATTTTTATAATTTTTCCAGATATGTATGCATATTGTTATGTTGTGTAGAAAGTTTGAGCTGATTCCGATCGAAACTAAATTTTTTATAAATTTTTAAAGTTGCTCCAAAATCGGGCCAAAGTACCTGTACTATAGCACAGGGGTTTTGGCAAAATTTTGCCAAAAATGAAAAGGAGAGAATTCTCTATTTTTATAATTTTTCCAGATATGTATACATATTGTTATGTTGTGCAGAAAGTTTGAGCTGATTCCGATCAAAACTGAATTTTTTGTGAATTTTTTAAGTTGCTCCAAAATCGGGCCAAAGCCCCTGTACTATAATAGCACAAGAGTTTTGGCCAATGTTTCTCAATAATTGATAGGAGAGAAGTCTCAGGAGGAAGAATTAAATATCAGTATTTATGAGTTTTTAAAGTGTTAAATTATCTATTAGTTGCCCAATAATTTGTTTTTAATTATTTGTGACCATAATTGACAAAAGGGCCCTTATGGCGGATTTTAAAATTGATCATTATAATGGAAAATATCTACCTGTGAGTGCTTTGTTAGACAATCATTGTTTCTAAAAGTTTCATGGTAACTTTTTGCATCATGTGGAGTAATTTTATGATGAATGGGGCTCAGGAAGTTGGATTTCTTAGGCTAGAAAGACAAATTTCACTACCCGCCATAAGGTACCTTTTGTCAATTATGGTCACCTTTGCCTTGAAGCATTGAACCCAATCCACTAAATCTAATCAT
>NW_003549407.1:0-1189 GCF_000090795.2 Amphimedon queenslandica | reverse complement strand
GCAGTATAGCAATATGCAATATGTATAAGTATAAGCAATATGCCAGTATAGCAATATTACTTTTACTTTATTTTATCTTTTATAGAGTTTCATCCTAAGCTGTTAGGACTAACAGGAACAAATGAAGAGGTACATACAGCAGCTAAAGCTTATCGAGTCTATTACAGTCCAGCACCTGTTGATGATGATAATGATTATTTAGTAAGGAATGAGAGAGAGGGAGGGAGGGGAGTATGTTTTTGTAAATTATCATAAATTATTTAGCAAAGTTTTATTTTGGTAATTGGCCATTTGCAAATTAGTTTTCTTTTTCCACCTGGATGGTGTCACGTCACTATTATAATTATTGTAGATTTTTATTAATTGTACACACAATTTATTATGACAATGAATAGATAAAAAAACCACCGCCCACATACCAGGCCTGCCTATGACATGAGATAGGAAACTATGGAGTAGTCTATTATTAAAACTGCTGATCAATGCTACATATTCACAATTTTGTGAATATGTACCATTGATCGGCAGTTTCAATAATGGGTTACTTCATAGTTTCCTAAGTGTTCACTGAATCATTATACATTGTGTAATTGATATACTAAAATATTTCATTGATAATTCTCTCCTGCTTCAGGTTGATCACACTATTATAATATACCTCATCAATTCAGAGGGAGACTTTGTAGACTATTACTGTCAAAACAAGACAGCAGATCAAGTACACGCTGGCATTAGCAATCAAATGCTTAAGTATAAACACAGGAAGTGATGAGAAGACACTAAAACAATACATGCACACAATCATCAATTGACTTTCATATAATACCATTTAATAATAATACTAATTTTAATGTAAAAGGAATTTATTTCACACAAAAAGAGAATGAGATAGTATAACAATAAAAGTAGCACAGATGTCAAAAGACTGAAGGAATCAAGCAGAACAAAGGGAAATATTGACAGTTGAATTTGAACAGTGTAAGTTACAGTACAGTGTGCATTGGGTGCTCTCTCTCTAAAGCCTATCATCTTCAGAGTCACTGCTGGACAGTGGCTACATCATCCCACTGTGCATGTCAATGGAACATATATTTAGATCTAATTACTAATAAGTGCAGGAAGCTATAAGAAGTGTGGGCATGCACTTGTATGATAAATTCTCATATCTAAACTTAATGTCAGTAGCTAA
>NW_003549406.1:3121-6479 GCF_000090795.2 Amphimedon queenslandica | reverse complement strand
AATTGCATGTAGTTTGATTGTAAAGTGTAAACATGCACAAGTGTAACATGCTACAAATGACAGTTACTAGTGCATATTATTATGCCCTTACAGCTGCCTAATTGGGAACTCTCAGATACAATGACTTCAGCACCCAGTGAAATGGCTGAACCTGTCTCATTACACACTTCAATCTCTTTGTCTATTATTGAAATAAACAATATAATATTTATGTGAAAATGTAAACCTTGAGAAAGAGATACATGTACTTCCTTTCCTTCAGCCATGATGAGTTCACGATGAGAGAGCTGTATAGACATTTCGGCCTCATATTGGTTTATCTTCTCATGTAGACATTTGTAAGATGTAAAACATTCCCCAACATTGAACTTAACGAGAGACGGTACATCCACAGGCTCATCGACATGTATACACGCAGCCATGAATGATAATAGCAGTATGGTACGCCCACACAGCCCCCACCCAATTTAATCACGTGATCGCCATTGCCGGACCAATAGCGCTGCAAATCGTGTCCGGCTGCCGGACCAATATCCACTTCCTATTACATTTCCATGAGAGCTAGCTTCTATGATATTAATGTCAGTTATTCTCAAACGTAAAGAAATAGCAACAGATTTCCAGCTAGCAGAAATAGACTTCACTTTATCATAAACTAAATAATACTCATTAATACCTATACAAATCTTTATAAAATACCGTACGCGTCTTAATTTTCGAGGTGTATTAAATTTCGTTATTTTCGTGCTCACCTTAAATCCACGAAATTTAAAACACCTCTAATGCCATTCTATTGTATGTAGACTATGGCCAGAACACGAAAATTAGCTCACACGAATATTAACTTTTGAGCAAATTTCATTGAAAACACGAAATTTTGAACCCTCGAAAATTTGGACGTATACGGTATAATGCATGTCCAGCAATGAGTGGACGCGGATTAGTATACTGAGCAATTATCTCCGTATACTACTGGTTGACTTTATACAGGGCAGGAATGGACATTTCCATTTACTAGGCTATATCTTTCTTCAGAATAAGTCTCATCAATTTGCGCACTTCAGTAGCTGTTCTCCATAATTATACCTGTGTTCCTGCTAAATATGACAGCACTTGGAGTAACTTTGTGTGGAACATTTGCAGATTAAAGATGAGGCAGTCAGTGCCGCCATTTTGTCATTCCTTTATGTATGTATGATAATTTTTTACTTTTTGAATGGTTATATCTAAATTTCAAACAATTTTTGACAAATTGCGCACTTGTTTTGTGAAAGTACAACATTTTTACTGCCCAATCATGCAAAAAAGATAAAGAAATTCAAAACTTTGCTCGGTACTTTAGTCTTCTAAAGGCGAAATAATTTTAGTCATCTCAGTGATAACGGGTGCAGCAACAAGAGTGAACAAGTGCTTTTCTCTTCTCATAGGAATAATAAAGTAAAACTAAGAGTGCTTAACAGCTACACAAGCAAATCATGTCTCTAGATCCTTTTAAAGTAATGCCAAGAAGGAAGTGTCTAGAGCTCCGGTAACCGGACACAGTATGCAGTGCTAGAGCTCCGGTAATAGGGGCTTCGCCCCTATATATATACTGAGGCTACGCCCCAGTATTAATAATACACTGATTTATATTATAGAAACCGAGTATAAATACAACAACTAGCGTTGATGATGCAGCAGGGTCCTGGTGGTGCAGTGGAGAGGCTGGTGTGGATTGCACGGATATGGTCAGGGGTTCGAATCCGGTCAGGACTACCGGGTAAAGCTATGCTGCAGTTTTTGATTTTTTTTTCTTTTTAAAAAATATCTTTTTTGCAATTTTTTTTCTTTTTGGCTTTTTTTGGGTCAAGAAATAGCACCCTCTCGTACATCTTAGCCTCCGGGGTCGTAGGGTTGGGATTGGGGTTTAGTGTTTAGTTTTTAGAACACCCTCTCGTACATCTTAGCCTCCGGGATCGTAGGGTTGGGATTGGGGTTTAGTGTTTAGTTTTTAGAGCACCCTCTCGTACATCTTAGCCTCCGGGATCGTAGGGTTTTGGGGTTAGGGTTTAGTGTTTCTTGATAAAAAGACTAAGTTCCATTTTGCACTATTGCGCATGCGCACAAGCTGTTTTACGGAGAAAAACGGACTGCCGGAGCTCTAGCATTGCAAACTACGTCCGGTTACCGGAGCTGTAGACACAGCCTAACAAGAAGGCCTTTTGTTAGTGGATGAGTCTTCTTGCGCCACGCCTGCCACTTTAACAATAGAATATGAAAAAACTACCATAACCAATTGCATTAAGTAGCATTCAAGAAGCTCCAAGTATCTAGTGAAGTCCCATCCATGAACCAGAAAGACGTTAGCAGGCTTTGTAGTGAAGCTTCCTATCAATCCACCATTGCTGAGCTGCCGTTGCTATGGTAATTCCAATGAATTTCATTAAATTAATGCGACCGGAAGTCCCATTGCAATAGCTGGACATGGGTTAACTGAGTACAAACTCACTCAATTCTTTGTTGCAAACGTTAATAAAATCAGAGGGAGAAAAGCTTGTTGCCATTATTATGATCAGGAATTTTCATACCCACGCAAATGACGCAGTCTACGTGGGTGTTTTGCTTGCATAGCTATTTCAGATGGAGAAGAGTCAGCACTCTTGTAATAATGTTTCATTTGAATTTCTATTTCAGAGAGTGATTTGATACATTTCACCTTTCAATTTCCATAGTCCGTGGCTCCGTGCTACAACACACACGCTGTCACTGGTGAGTTGAGTACTTGGTATTTTATAGTTATATACTCAAAATGGTGTCAGTTTTAGATCTATTTTTATTGGGTTAAAATTTCAGTGTAAAAGTCAATCGATTGTGTGTGTACCATTTTCCATTTACAGTCTTGCAGGCCCAGGCTACAATCATTTGGGCGGAAATGACTGTAGGCTGGGAAAATGGTGGATTTTAATTATAGATCTAGCAATTTCTGCATGTACCGTATAGGGGTTATATTTCACTGGAAATAGATTTCGTGAATTTCGCATTTTCATTAAATTTGTGA
Source organism: Amphimedon queenslandica (assembly GCF_000090795.2). NCBI lineage: Eukaryota > Metazoa > Porifera > Demospongiae > Haplosclerida > Niphatidae > Amphimedon > Amphimedon queenslandica. The sequence goes on along the minus strand of NW_003549406.1, from coordinate 3,442 downwards.
AATTAAATTCCACAAAAGAGGTGTGGCACACTAGGAAAAACGGCTGCAGAAGGTAGGATTCACGAAAATTTATACCAACAAATGGCAAATCTGGACAAATTCGTGAAATTTTATACCAACAAAATAAAACCCCTATACGGTATCCAATAGCCAATATGAATTACTCACCAATAAATCATCTTGTGTGGTAATTCTTATGATAATGCAAATTTGCTAATTTTCAAAAATAGGCCACTCCAATTTTAATTGTTTTCTCTATCCTGCCTGCATAACTGTGAGCCTGACCCTTATATACTAGCATATACCCATGTCAAGCATTAT
>NW_003549406.1:0-2949 GCF_000090795.2 Amphimedon queenslandica | reverse complement strand
GCATTATTTCAATTGCCCATAATAATAACAAAGTTGAACTCATGGTCTGATGCCCACTTGTTTTTTGGTGCAAGATATCTCCTATAATACGATCTTTATACGATTGTTTCCTGTTTTTGTCACCTTGAATTTATCATATTTTTAATTCACTATAAGACTTGACTTATAGAGGGGGTTTTGTGCATCTTCTATAGTTTCTTGAAACTTGTCATGATTTAGAAAACTCAAAACCATTAGAGGAAATATCTAGTTACCATACAGGGCAAAATGTTCGCAGGACGAAAATTTCATAAAAATGAGTCAGAAAGATATTTGTAGTTTTTATTTTCATGAATTCACTGCAACAGACCAATAAATATCATATGACCAGTTATTTTTGTGGTTGAAAATGTCGCGGATTTACTTTATCGGCAGAATTTGCGTCCCGCAAACATTATGCCCTGTACAGTATTCAAATTTATCTATTTATTTAGAGGGGTATCTTAGAGTTATTTTACTTTGTGTAAGGTACATATACATTGTACATGGGCAGATTTACTTGGTTGCTAACACTAAGCATTGTTCTGCCTATGATGGTTAAAACCATCTCAACAAATGAACAATCAGTTTGATCTCTTGGTTTAATAGCCATGTTATTCTAGTATACATAAGTTTCAAAGGAATAATTTTGGTCTTTGACCACTTCTTTTTCTAGGCAGAACATAATGATAAGTTGTCTGTTTTCAATAAGAAAATCAAAAAATGTAAGTGTGATAAACATGCCTTGCTTCCTTAATTATCACATTATGAACAACATATGGACCAATTAATACACCATTAACATTATTATTATGCTTAACATTATGCATTCTCTCCATATCCTGTAGTATTACATGTATAACATTCACTAGCTGTAATTGTTAATTAGATTATGTGCCCACACAAACAATAATTAGACACTGTTTAGAATGCTTAGAAACTTTAATGGCTACTACTTTGTGTTTTTAGCAATACATGTACTAGTCTCATCCCACCCCTTCCCTACCTAAGGGAGTGAGTGAGACTATACATGTATATGTATACTCTTTACACATGTGTATTAAATTTTTACTATAGTTTTAGAGTGATATTATGATGATGTTTAGGGTAGGCAAATTATACTTCAATTTCTGCCTATTATGCTTTTAAGGCACTGCCCCAAATTCCATCCTATTAGGCTTTGAAATGAATCCTATTAGGCTCATTGTTATGCTGATATAATCAAATATCAAGTTACATGTACATGCATCTGTTGTAATTGCAATATTATAATAATGCCAGAATCTAAAATGTTTCCAGACTTTGAGTCACTGCAAAATAGCACAGCCTAAGCCACTGAACTTGCCACACTTGCATGTTACTTAAAATCATGAGGTCAGTCGGAAATTTTTGACCTACCGTATAGCGCTTTATTTTGGCGGCACTTTATTTTGGCGATTTTGCTATAAAATTGTAATTGGCGGTTTTTAATTTGGCGATTTTGTGTGCATGTGCATTACTGAACATGTGCATTAATGACTGGCGGTTTTAATATTGGCAATTCTGCTTCCAAACTGCCAATCGCCAAAATAAAACTCTGCCAAATTAAAGCGTTATACGGTATGCTCCCATTATGCTAGCATAATAATTTGCCCCATTATGCTCCAAATTATGCTAGCATAATTTGCCTAGCCCTAATGATGTTTCTATTAGATAACTTGTTATATTCAAGATATTCAAGAGCTGAAGTCCCACACTCCAATAGAACATGTTGATTATGCAGCACTGTCTGAAATAGGAACTGAATTGGCACAAAGTAGGTGACAATACACATTATCCCTTTATAAAAATAGCATAGCAAAGTATATGACAATACACATTACCTTATAAAAATTGATTGGCAAAGTAGTGACACATTAATGTTTAATAATACTCATTAAAGTCTCTAGCATGACCTCATTTAATTATGTACACATGCATATTAACTCCTTTTTTTTTTCTGGCCCTTCTATATTGCAGGGTGTGACAGATGAAAAGTCCTATTCTGAAAACATTCGTAACGTCCTTAAAATAGAGTCCAAGATAGAAGGAGGTTGCCCTGTTTTGTTAGACAAGGAGCAGGCATTAGTTAGAAAGGGTAAGTACCTACATTAATTGCTAAGTTATTTTTCATCTCTTCTTAAAGGTATTCTCTGTATCTGGAGACAGGATGATAAACTGCTCACTTTCTCCAGAAAGACAAGAAGGAGGCAGAACTATTGCTTCCTGTTTTCAAAGCATTTCCTAGTGACACAGAGAGTAGAGAAGAAAGGAGAAGAGGGATACCGTCTGTTGAAAGAGAATGGGTTACTGTCACTCGCTAAATGTAGGATACATGAATATGCCCTCCCTGAGTATCCAGGTAACGTAATACATGTACATGTACATAGTATCTACCTTAAGGAGACAATTATTAGTGTGTACTTATTTTAGCTATTTTAATGATACTGACATTTGGCTGGCATTTAGTTTAGCTTTTTGATCATGTGATAAGTTATTAAGAACTACATGTATTAATAATTTAATCAGATTTAATATTAGTGCAGACTTAAGTTCGCGATTTTTTTCATTGCTAAAATTTGCTAAGTTAAGTACCCACAAACAATTGTCTCCTTAAGGTGTGAATTTATTTATGACTGGTTATGTATATTGTAACTCTCAAAGACTCCATCATCACTATTTAACTCTTATCTCTCTCTTCTTTGTTTTTTTATTTTTAGAGTTACGTTTTCTCAGTTTTGGTCTTGAGATTGATGATGGTTCACAGAGTCAGTCCAAACAGAAGTTGATATTTATTGCAATGTCAGTGGCAGAGAAGGCACAGTGGATAGCTGATATTGCTCAGGTACAGCGTATATAAATTTTGTTTCAAATACTTTGAATAAATACTAACCATGTCAATAATTGCTATTT
>NW_003549405.1:5160-6496 GCF_000090795.2 Amphimedon queenslandica | reverse complement strand
CAGGCTCATTTTTATTAAATATGTGTACCATTCTTACCTACAGCGACAAGAAGGCATGCTGTATTTTGGCAGCTACCTGACCTCTCTTGAACGCTGCAAACAGCAGTCAGTTTTGACCAACTGTTGACCAACCTGACGCACACATACATACACTGTTATGTTTACATTATGTACATACATACACACACAGTACATGTACTCATTATACTCATTATTATTCATTATTATTATTGTTCATTATTATTATTATTATTATTATTATTTTGGGGCCCTGCGCCAGCCGGTCTTTTGTTCTGTACAGTTTCATTGTGTGTACTTCTAGCACGTGTTTGTTAGTTGTAGAAGAGATTTTGTTTGTAAACTTTAAACTTTAGTCCCTTGTCTTATTAGCAAATTAGCAAGCGTGCAGTTTGTGTGTGTTGGACAATACTGATCCCTCATACACAACAAAATTGGCGATGAGGGTAAACTGAGACCGTAAAGATTTGACTGGAAGTATGGCAGCTCGTAGTTTTCATGGGTCGTTGTCTACTTTCGATGCTACACAGGAGGACTGGGTCGAGTACGCTGAACGTCTAGAGCACTACTTTGTTGCCAATAGTATCGACAATGGAGACGTACAACGCGCTATTCTATTGACTAATGTTGGACCCGCTACTTACCGGTTAGCGAAGACTCTATCTCTGCCGAAGAAGCCAACAGATTATACTTTTGCTCAGTTAGTAAAGATGGTAACGGCGCACTTTCATCCGAAGCCATCACCGATATTGAAGAGATTTGAGTTCAATACCCGCTCTCAAGAAGAAGGGGAAAGTGTAGCAGTATTTGTGGCTGCTCTACGTAGTATTGCAGAGTATTGTGAATATAAAGACGACATCTTGCCTGACATGTTACGGGACAGGATTGTATGTGGCATCAGGGATAAAGCCGTTCAAAGGTCGCTATTGAAAGAGTCGAAGTTGACTTATGAGTCTGCTTTAGACACTGCCCTGGCAGCAGAGGCTGCTGCACACGATTGCAAGCAGTTACAAGAAAGACAGAAGCCACAATTACCTGTTAACCGAATGAATCATAAGCAAGGGACTGGATCAAAGAAGACGACAACTGGTGGTTCTAACGGTGGTTCTACTGGTTCGTCTTATTCAGATTGTTATCGTTGTGGAGGCAAGCATTCAGCTGCTCAGTGTTGATTTAAAGATTATGAATGTCATTTCTGTAAGAAGAGAGGACATTTGGCCTCTGTGTGTCGTAAGAAGAGAGCCAGTCGTTCTAGTAAACAAGAAGACCCTGCAGACAAAGGCAAAGCCAATGCTGTAGAGGGAGACGAGGAAAGTTC
>NW_003549405.1:0-3126 GCF_000090795.2 Amphimedon queenslandica | reverse complement strand
GGAATATTTTTGGACACCTCTCCTACTACTAGTTTGCAGATCAAGCAATGGATCGATCGTGATCCTGAGCTATCAAAAGTTCGTGACTGGATATTGTCTGCGTGGCCTGAGAAGGAGGTTACTGATGAGGGATATGTACCATATTGGAGGAGAAGGTATGAATTGAATGTGGAGGAAGGGTGTGTGTTGTGGGGGAATCGTGTTGTAATCCCTAAGAGAGGGAGGGAAACAGTGATTAAGATGTTGCATGAGGGCCACACAGGGATTGTACGTATGAAGAGTTTTACCCGTAGTTATGTGTGGTGGCCTGGAATAGATGCTGAGTTAGAGCAGTGTGTGAAATCATGTGTCTCATGTCAGATTCAAAGGAAATCACCGCCTGTAGTACCTTTGCATCCATGGGCGTGGCCAGAGAGAGCTTGGTCAAGAGTCCATATAGACTATGCAGGTCCTTTTGAAGGGAAGTCTTTTCTGGTTATGATAGATGCATATTCTAAATGGATGGAAGTCCATATTACAAATCCTACAACTACAGCAGCAACAATAGAATTAATGAGGAAATCTTTTGCTACCTTGGGATTGCCTGATGTAGTAGTCTCAGATAATGCAGCTAATTTTACTAGTCTGGAATTTAGTACGTTTTTGAAGAGAAATGGGATTAGACATGTAAGGACACCTCCATACCATCCGTCATCAAATGGTATAGCTGAGAGGGCGGTACAGACACTGAAAGATGGTCTGAGAAAGATTAAGGGAGGATCTTTAGAGACTCGCTTATCTAGGTTTCTGTTCAAGTACAGAATCACTCCTCATAGTGTTACTGGGATATCTCCTGGTGAGATAATTTTTGGTCGACGTCTACATTCTCACTTGGATCATTTAAGACCAAACATGGAGAAGAAAGCTAATTTGAATAATGACCGTCAAAAGCAGTGGTATGATGTCCATGCTAAACAGAGATTGTTTAAGATAGGGGACTTGGTCTACATAAGGAACTATGCAACAGGACCTCAATGGCTTCCTGGAAAGATTATTGAATTGAATGGTAATGTTCTATTTACTGTATTGTTAGAGGATGGTCGTAGAGTAAGGAAACATACTGATCAAATTATTCAACGATATGAAAGATCCAATACTCAAGAGTCTAATGATGACTTCTCAGAGGATCCTATTGTGGTTAGTACTCCTAATCCATCACCTACAGTTAATGCTTCTCAATCTCCCCCTATTCAATTACCTTTAACTACTGAACCTGATCACTCTAGTCCTATTCAATCTCCCTCACTCTCCTCTCGTTCATCTACTCCGAATCGTTCGTCATCAACACCCGAGCCCGTAACCACATCTCTCACGAATCGTCCAGTACGACGTTCTACACGATCAAGACACTCACCAAAGAGGTATGGATCGCCTGTACGATATTGACTATATTAATAAATTGTGTATGCATATTGACTTTTGTTATTATTAATAGTAATAGCTTATTGTTATTATCCTTATTGATTTTTGTCTTAATAACTAAAGAGGGAGGAATGTTATGTTTACATTATGTACATACATACACACACAGTACATGTACTCATTATACTCATTATTATTCATTATTATTATTGTTCATTATTATTATTATTATTATTATTATTATTTTGGGGCCCTGCGCCAGCCGGTCTTTTGTTCTGTACAGTTTTATTGTGTGTACTTCTAGCACGTGTTTGTTAGTTGTCGAAGAGATTTTGTTTGTAAACTTTAAACTTTAGTCCCTTGTCTTATTAGCAAATTAGCAAGCGTGCAGTTTGTGTGTTGGACAATACTGATCCCTCATACACAACATACACTATACTAGCAAAGATGCTGTCAAGAATGGAAAGCTGGTGCATTGATTGCAGTAACACATTCTTAGGGGCAAGGGCGTAGCTAGCATAAGGCTAGGGTAGGCTATAGCCTACCCTGAAGTTCAGAAGTCAGAATTGAAGTTTAGTAGTTTACCTATATTGAATTTCTGCCTTAAGTCACTTATGACCAAAGGTTATAGAAGTTTAGGGTAGCTGTCTCAACTGGCAGTTACTCACTCAGTCACTTTTGACACAGGCAAACAGAGACAGGAGAAAGAAAAGAAAAACAGCCATTTTAGCACAATTATTATAATTTATTAAGGTGGAGTCTTTACATAATTAACTTAATTAATTAGCTAGCTTAATAAAATTATAAAAAGTTAACTTTAAGTGAAGCCATCACAATGTCAATTGCAAAGAAACAAAAGCTTTGTGAATTTTCAGGGCCGTAGCCAGGAACTTAAAACAGGGGGTTCGAAAATTGCTTCGCGCGAAGCGCGCAGCGAAAATTTTGACAAAAACGGGCGTGGTTAGTAGGCGTGGTCTTAATTTACGCATTTCAGTCATGTGCTGAGTCAGCTAAAATGGCTATCTGTGCTTCTCGCTGTTGCCAAAATGCTAATCCTGCTTTTGCAGTGCTGTTCTTCATGACAGGAGCTAATCTAAAACTTTTTTTGCAGCTACAACAGGGGGTTCGTCCGAACCCCCCGAACCCCCCCTGGCTACGGGCCTGATTTTTATGCAAATTTTAGTTGAGTATATTAGTAGTCAACCCCAGCCATATAGACTATTTGTACTGAAGTTGAGCATGAGGAGATTGAAGATGATGATCTTGTGAATGATGATTTTGTTGATTGTGCTGCTACCTTGAGTCTTGCCTGAGTCCTCATCTGAGTCTGAGTGTGAAGCAGTTACGAGAACCATAGATATTAGAGTAAATGAAACTCCATATTGCGAGAACATGCCCATTTTGCGGCCGTAAAAGTGGGCGTGGCCAAATCGCGGCGCGCTTCGCGAGCCGTTTTCTACTCATAGCCTACCCATTCCTTTTTTTTCTCCCTACGCCCTTGCTTAGGGGTGTGTGTGTGGGTTTGTACCCAACCCACATACACACCCTCATTAGTGTCTTCAGCTTTTCATTCTTGACAGGATCTTGCTCATGAGGTAATATTACTTGAGATATGTTGACTGGTGTGTGCTGGGATTCAGGAATTATAATACTTGCAGTCATACTGGTCTACTTGGATGGTCATACTTGGTTTACTGGGATCGACACAAATCGCATATGGAAGGA
>NW_003549404.1:5243-6506 GCF_000090795.2 Amphimedon queenslandica | reverse complement strand
GGTGGTGGTGGTGGTGGAGGCCCTCCAACTAATGGTGGTCCGCCATGATACTCATAATCCATACAGAGGCGTATTTAGGGGGGCTGAGGGGGCTTGAGCACCACCCTCAGGGCTGGGCTCAGAAAAAATTACTGAAGTCCTGGACTCTTGCATCACTACCAAGCCTCTTAGCAAAGTTATCTAGCCCCCTGATCATGATTTCAGCAGTTTCCAGTGCTTTAAGGAGCAATCAGAAGTACCAGTAACATAGCAGTATCACTGGCGGATCCAGAAAAATTAAAAGGGGAGTTCCATTTCACTTAAGTAGGTGTAGCTCATTAATTTTAATTAAAATTTGTGTGTAGATCTAACTAATAAAATGGAGGAAAAGTGATGCAAACTGACTGCAAAGAATCCAAAGATACTGCAAAAAGACAACTTCTGCCAAAGGGGGGGTTCCATGGAACCCCCCTAGATCCGCCACTGAGTATGCTTGAAATGATCTTGGCCCCACCCGTAATTGTCGAAAATGCAGGAAAAGGCCGTTTTACCGCCGTAAAAGTGGGTGTGGCCAAAATCGCGGCGCGCTTCGCGCACCCTCAGCACCCTCCTTCTCCCATTCCTAGATGCGCCCCTGCCATATACTACCAAACAATATGAAAATATAATGATAGCTAATGTAATTTTGTAAATGAACTGACTTGCTGCTTTTTGAGAAAAAAGATTGTAAAACTGCGGGAAAGTTAAGCGGGAGCTGTGAGTGTGAGTGGAGAAATGGCAACTGAAGCTGAATGTAAACTTAAATAGTTTTAGAACAGGAAATAGATCTTAGTAATGTTCAATAATGATTAATAATTATGAGCTATTATAGGCTATGAATATAATTAATGATTCAAAAATTAAAAAAGAATTGTATGACGACTGTTTTTATAATGCGGTAGGTCTTCTTATAGTTCTTATTTCAAAATTCTTTTCTTCCAGCAATGAACTGATACCTAAGGCCAAAATTATAATTATTAATAAACAGGATTACTAATTAATTAATAATGATGAATAATTATAAGAGAGGCTATGAATATAATTAATGATTTAATAATTCAAAAAAATAATAATGTCATAAATTATTTAAAATTTTTATCAACAATAATAACAGCAATAATAATTATTAATTATTAATAATTTTATAAATTAATTATTGATTATTAATAATTATTGATAAAAAGGATTATTAATTAATAAAATTTAATAAAAAGTATGGAAACAAGTAAATAAAAAAAATTTCTA
>NW_003549404.1:0-3161 GCF_000090795.2 Amphimedon queenslandica | reverse complement strand
TCACAGAAATAAATAATATCACTGATGCGATATATCTTTGGTGCATCACATATTTTCATATTTAACATTAAATATGATAAATCTCTCATGAACGTTGGTCTTTTTTCCAAGATATATTCTTCAACACACTGAAAACAGCAGTAGAAGTGTAAAGTATAACTCAATTGTTGGAGATCTGAAATAGTTAAATAAGGAAATAGTTAGCATTGATGCATAGATGTACACATTTTATTTTACCATTTGTAGAGAAAGCTTAGTTGAAGGTTCAAGACTAGAGATACCCATTATTATAGATCTAGTAGGAAGGTTTGTTAATATTATTATTATGAATTAAAATGTCAATACCCTGCCTAACATCTTTTGCGCATGCGCACTGCAGTTCCATTATCTCAAACATGGCTATTTGGGTACACCTGTTACTGTCTCTGTCTCAGCTAAGCATATTGTAAGTTGCGCAAAGCTACTCAATGATATACCATAATTGTGACTCTTTTTCTAGTGTTAATGATTTGAAAAGATTATATCCAAGAATTAGTAACATAGTTGCTGCTCGATTGGCTCTATGGAGCAGCTGGGTTTTCCATTTTATAATGGGAATCGGTAAGCCCTAGTTACACACATGCGTAGGAATGATTCAAAAGTTGGAGGGGGGCTCAACATTAAAAAGCATGACTTAGCATGTGAACATGGGGGCTAAGCCCCTTTTGCTGAAAAGTTGCAAGGGCTTCAGCCCCCCATTCCTACGCCTGTCACAGTTTCGTAAGGAACTATGCTGTTTCCTATTAAAGTGGTGGGTCGGTTTGTTTTATTAATTTTAATTGTGTTGTGCAGCAGCTAAATTTGTTTTGCATAGCATCAACATTATACAATTATTATCATTTTATGTGTAACAGTTGCATCCGTCTTGAATGGAATCGACATTACGTACTTATTATTTATTATGATTTTATTATCATTTTATGTGTAACAGTTGAATTCATCTTGAATGGAATCGACGTTACATATTATTTATTGTTATTTTATTATCATTTTACGTGTAACAGTTGAATCCGCCTTAAATGGAGTCAACATCACATACTTATTATTTATCATGTTACGTGTAACAGTTGAAACCATCTTGAATGGAATCGACATTACATACTTTTTTTGAGTATATCAATAATTTTGACTTTTTTTACTTGTATTATTTTTACAGGAAACTTATGAATAAGGAAGCTGAAGAAATTTTGTACTAGAATCTGAATATGAAATGAATACAGTTACGCTGTGAGTGTATAGCACTGAAGCTATTCCTGCATGGCATTATTCTTAACATTTGGTAGGTCAATAACTTAGCAATAGTAAACTTTTGATACCAATGATCTCATTGTGAACTGGTACAGCACATTATATTTTAATCAACTATTAATAGCTGCTACTACAGGAATACAAGGCAAAAGAATTGAGTTGCTACGTATCATAAGTTAGTTTAATTTACTTGTATGCCATTTTTTTTTAATTTTTAGATACATTTGATATGCAGTTGGAAATTATGCAATCTAATATTTGTATCATTGTGATATCCAGGTATATATAGCATTGAATATAATAATTGTGTATGTTATAACTCTTTTTGCATAGACACTGGTACAGCTTTCAAGTTTAATTGTAGTTACTACAACATTAAAATGTTTTTGAAAGTACAACTTATACACAAAACATAAATAATAATCAGAAACATAAATAATAATCATTAATAGTTTTGTAGTTTACGGTACAAGAAACAGAGTAAGTGGTCGTGTTCACTTTTCTGAAGGGCATCAATAAGAATACTTTTCAGTCACCTGTAAGAAAAAAATGAATGTATTGTAAATGTTGTAACCTTTCCTCCTTCTCCATGTAGTTGCAATCACAGCAAAGTACTTGAAATTTTTCAGTGAAAGTCTAGGTAAACAAAAATTGTTTTGTTTATTGTTTACTGTTAATTTATTTACATCTTTAGTTATTTCAACTGCTTCATTACTTTTGTTGCATAGTTAATTTAAATTATTTTTTGTTCTATTTTAACTTTTTTGAATGGTATTTTTAAGCACTAGTATTTTGTTAAAATAACCTAAATAGAAGTTAAATCAACAACATTGATACAGGAAAGGTGCACTAACTACACATTTTAGCAGTAAAATTAACTTAAAATTTATGGTTATTGCTGAGAAGTTAATTTAACTTAGATAAAATAAGGTTAACATTAACTAAAATTACAGATACTATGGTTGCGAATTGATTGACCAAAAATTTGGGATGAATTTAACTATTTCTTTTTTACAGTGCTGATACTGGTCTAGGATACATTGGTCTTGCCAACTTTAATATTTCACTTGCATCATTGCTGCACTTGTCTATTTGGTTTTTTGTTACCAAAAAATTTTAATCAGGTGACATATTACTATCTGGTATATGACAGGTAATTGTATCTTGTAAGAAAGAACAGACTTCTTCTGGACAATCAATTTCAACTACAGGAGCATTTTTAATCTATAATCTATAAGAGGATGTTATAATGAGGATCTTCACCCATTTGATATTCTTTTTAACATAATATCGCTCTACTGTGCCTAGAACACATCTCTAAAGAATGACTACAATAAAAAAATCCTTAAATTTATATCAAAATTGTCACGATACTGAAACAGGGCACTCTGTACATAATCCCACAATACTATATGTGACCCGATATGAGAAAACCAGGCTATATGCGAGAATTATCATTTTGAGCTATGGGCTCATAATCACGAAAAATATTTACTTGGGCGAAATTCATTTTATCACATAAACATGTTATATAAACAAAATCCTTTCATTTGATACCAATATCAGGGGTAGCGAAGCCTTCTTTGCCGAGTTATAAGCCCTTCGACATTTTTATCGTGATTGTGCACTGAGAATGTTACACGGAGCGACCACGGAATAAAAACGTAGGGCTTTAATGCGTCATTAGGTAACCATGGAGTCTCTATAGCAACTATTTAAAGCATAACAAAGACAAAGAAGACTACTTTTAAAACTATGGCTACAGAAAGAGACATTGCTCGCTTGTTAAATGAATAGGTCCTCGAGACAGTGACTACGTTGCTTCAGTTCTTGGGGACTACTTTTGTGATAAAACTAGTGGTAAGCTTATTCAT
>NW_003549403.1:1508-6508 GCF_000090795.2 Amphimedon queenslandica | reverse complement strand
TAACACTACTATAAATAGTAACACATTAATGATGTCAGTATAAATAGTAACACTGAAGTATATAGTAACACTATTACATGTTGCTTGAATGTGCATTAATTAAAAGCAAATGTATTTTTATATTATTATTATTATTATTATTATTATTATTATTATTATTATTATAAAAACGAACCAAAAGAAGAAAAAATACTATACTATTAAAACCACAAGGATGTTATTATTATTATTATTATTATTTAGAGTGTATTTTACTCCTAACCGAGCTCTATCAGGCCTAGCTCTAGTGGGTCTTCCTGGGACTAAAGGTTACATTAATATCGTATCAGACTCTCAGATTGAAGGGAATGAGATAATACTGCAGGTACCTTTCATCCTCTCCCAGTGCCCCCTCGGCTACACTGACCCACCTGGAGCTGCTAGTATCAGTGAGGTAAGATGTTACTATATTTAGAACAGTAGTGTCGATATTATTCTAATGTTAGTAACACCAATGTTGTTTAAACTATTAATGCAGTGTTAGTGACTATAGTCTTTTAAATCTAAAAATAGATAAATTTTATTATAATGATACTGATACCTAAATCTATTTATAGTAACATTATTATGACGATAACTATATATAGATCTATTCTTTATTTTAAAAGGTACTGGATCTTATAAATGAAGAGTATCTGACGATACAGCGAATACCTTCCTCGCAGCCGCTGGCCTGTCAGTGCTACTCTCCTCTCTCCTTTGGTTCAGCTGCTCAGTTCTACCACCGCTCCTGTATTCTTGATTACACCGTTAAATTATCTAGCGCTTTGTGGGCGGGGCTCATACCAATTAACACCTCAGAGGTTAACGAGTTGGCAACGGTTTCTTGTCCTTCACCTAGTCCAGACTCTTTACTGATAGAGGATTCTTTGACGTCACTAATAAATTCGGAGAGAGAGAAACAATTATTAATCCTCGGACAGTCGGAAGACCCAAATGCAAACCCAGTTGATGTCATACCATACAATGGAGTGATAAGAGCTGGAGGGGGAGCCCCTGTACTCTGCTACTCTAATCACACTATCCAGGAGTTGGTTGACTTTAAATCCGATGGGGTTTTCAGCGTAGATTATTGTAGTTTGGGTTTTTGTAGAGGGAACTCAGAATCGGACTGGTATTTATCCGATGTTGATTATCCTTGTGTTGAGACTAGGGAAGGTGTCCTTTGTGGTCATTGTAAATCAGGTTTATCCCAAACTGTTACCACTACGGTAAGAATTTGATACATAATAATACATGTACATGCACAGTAAAAATATGAAGAAAATAAAGGTTTAAGGCATCAAAAATCTGTCATTATGCATTTTAATTTTTGTTGCGTTAAAGTTTCTTTATAATCAAGACGTTCTTAATAGTTGTTAAAATCATTATCTGAGGTTTAACTCACTCTATTTCTCTGCTTTATTTTTACATATTCATGTTCTTTTACATTTATTTTTGTAGGTGTGTAGGGATTGCTCCAGTCCCAGGTGGTATATACCATTATTAACAACACTCATTGGTGGCTTCCTACTGGTGGCTCTAGTGACTGCTTTTAATATTGGGGTCTCACCTATTTTTGATGTCCTCTTGTTCTTTGTACAGGTAAATGATGGAAGAATCACCTCAAACTTGCTACACAGCATAAGGACATCAATATGTATCAGAAAATGTAATAAAAATTAGGGGTGATTTCGGATCCATTTTTTGGAAAAAACCATGGGTCTTGGGTATTTTCAGAAAAAGTCTTGGGTATTTTTCAGATTTTGGCTACTTTTTAAAAATGGCCGTAACTCGAAAAATTGAAGTTGGAATCAACTCAAACTTTCTACACAGCATAAGTATATCAATATGTATCAGAAAATGTAATAAAAATTTGGGGTGATTTTGGAGCCATTTTTTGGAAAAAAAACCATGGGCTATAGCCTTGGGTATTTTTCAAATTTTGACTAATTTTTTAAAATGACCGTAACTAGAAAAATTGAAGTCGGAATCAGCTCAAACTTTCTACAGAGCTTAATTACATCAATATGTATCAGAAAATGTAATAAAAATGGGGGATGATTTCGGAGCCATTTTTAGGAAAAAACCATGGGCTATAATTATAATACCCAAGGCCCAAGGTTTTTGCTTTTTGACTTTTTATAAATGCTAAGTTATACATGCTCATAATATATATCATGCATATGCGTTAAGTAGAATTAATTACTGTTTAATGATGTTTCTATCTCTTCTCTATAGAGTGTTTATGTTGCTGTCAGTAATCAAACTGGCTATGAGAGCTTCCTCTCTATTTCAGTCTTCAATCTTGACTTTACACTCGACCAATGCATCACTTCTAATCTAGGAGCCCTCACCAGACTCCTCTTACAATATGCAACACCAATCTACATCCTCCTTTTCCTACTGACCATAATCTCACTGACAAAGATCAAAAGAGTTGCTAAATATCTTGGTCAGCACTCCATCCTCCATGCACTCTGGCTCCTGATACTAATATCATACTTGAACATAGCCAAGACTACTTTTGAGATAGTCCATTGTCAGAATATTGGTCCTCTGGATGACAGGAGATATGTATTAGTATATGATGCTTCAATACAGTGCTGGTCAGGTGGGCATCTTGCTTGGGCTCTGATAGCTGTTCTCCTAGCTGCTTTCTTTATACTGCCTTTTCCATTTTATGTCTGGCTGGCCACTCAATCTCATAAATTGAAGCCAGTCTCTGATGTATATACAAGCATATACAAAGATACTCATCGTAACTGGGTGGTCTGGAACCTCCTTTATAGGCTACTTATTGTCCTAGTTGGAGTTTTTGTAGTCAATTTCTTCTACAGACATTTCTCTCTGCTGTTGTCATTTGTCGTAGTCCTGGGTATATTCGTATTATTCAGACCTTATCATTCTCCTATTGATAACCTTTATGGAGGCTTTGTTGCTATCTGTCTAGTTATATTCTCTATTGTCACCGATCCATTTTCATCTGAGTATCTTGATCCACACAGAATAGTCAGTTGGTTGATAATGTCAATAGTATTGATTAGTGGTGGTTGTCTACTGATACTAGAAGGAGTTTTAAAATATTTGCGATACAAAGGAAAGTCGTATACTAAAGATGACGTGTTGAAGTCTTGCAAAGATCGTTTGCTTCTTGTAAAAGAGAAATTAAAGAAAAGAAGAAGTAGTTTATTGATAAATGCTTCAGTCAGTCCACCTGGTATAAGTTCAAAAGGTTACATGCCGTTTCGTGAGCCACTGATTGACAGTGAGCAGTATATACCATCAGAAAGTCAGAGGAATATTGAAAACTCGAGGAGCATTGAATTTGTTGAAAATGTTAAAGAGAAACATGTCATCACATCTAGTGTAGTCTCCCTCACTAACTCACTAGTGTGACAAATAATAGTTTAGGTAACAATTTATAATTATTTTTTGTGAATTTGGTGTGTGTTTTATTTCTTTTAATTTTGCAATAACGTATAGCTAGAAATTTCTGTGGCCCAAAATTTTTGTGAATTTGAAAAAATTCGCAAAAATTAAATCCTCAAAAATAAGTAAATTAAAAGGTGTGGATTTTAGTAATGTAAATTTTAGTGTAATTATAGTGAAGCACATGGCGTGTTCTTGGCACTGTTCCAGTACAATTTTAAGCAGAGTCAAAGAGTAATCCTATCTTGCCTAATATCCTGATAGAGCTTTGTGTCATCATCAACCATAGTTCTGGTAAGTAGTGAAGAGCAGCCATTGATCAGTAGTGTGATCAAGTGAATTCGCAAAAATAAAATCCGCAAAAGCCATTTTCTGGCAATTCGCAGAAATTTTGGGCCACAGAAATTTCTAGCTATACGGTAAGACATCAGGCTTGGCTGCCCGACTGAGATGGCCACTGGTGGATCAGGTTAGCTCTTGTGTCAGTATCAAGTGTTAGTGTTTGATTCACTTTATTTCACTTTACATTAGGAAGGGATACTAGATATGAAGGATTGTTACTATATGAGGAGAAAGGTTTAAATGAATATGTAGCAATATTTACTGTAACTAAAGATAGAGACACATTTTATGATGTAAGTATAATTATTATAATGAGGTATACTATGTACATGATGTGTATTAATGTGTTTATTTACAGTATAGGGACAGGAAGCACCCTAAGGCAGTTAAGGGAGGTTCTGTTATCTCCTTTACATTTGACCAGCAGCAAGACTCTACACTTACCTCAAGAGGTGATTATATTGAATTAAAGTTTGATACTCCACAAGCTAAGCCAACCACTGGATGGATTATTAAACCTCACACAGTACCTTGTAGAGTAAGTACTAGTCAGCCTACACTCAGACGGTACACTTCTCTAAACACCAGAAGTGTAGGAAATTGTATGGTTTCTATCATGTCAGAAGTGATAGCCATACTATTTTACTTATTTCTCTTACACAGATGATTGAGTAGTGCTGTAACTAGCACCATTAAAAGAGGAGAAGTTGCTTGTCATTAAGAAACAAGTTTGGTTTTCATGTGCAAAGTATAGGCAAAGATATGTCACCGTGAAAAAATTTTGTTTAATAAAGATTGTTTGACTTTGATTTTTGTACAATCATTCACAGAATACGTGGAACCTCTACAGTCTTTCCACTGACTTATGAAGGTCTAGTCTACATGTCCTGCTAGTTTCAATCTTAATGGAGAAGATATAGCTATAGAAAAAGAGCCTTAAACTCGGTCATAATCAGGCGGCCTAAAGTCCTTGATTTACAAGAGTTCTTATTTTACCAAAAACAGATAGAGCCAACTCTCCTCTTTTCTATTACCAAGAATGAGCTTTATCCATGCCTTTGCTTTGGAGATGCACCTTTACTTGCACAGCCACCATTTTCATTTCTAAAGGCCTTCATACATGAGGCAACTTGTTGCTAGCAACCCAGCAACATGTTGCCAAAAATAGAACATCTTTCTATTTCTGGCAACATGTTGCTTACAAGATC
>NW_003549403.1:0-1463 GCF_000090795.2 Amphimedon queenslandica | reverse complement strand
ATCATCTTGTTCCAAAAATAGAACAGAATTCTATTTTTAGACACAAGATCAAAGTGACCACAGAAGTTGCTAGCAACATGTTGCCTAGTGTATGGAGGGCTTTAGCCATGAAGCAACTTTGATTTTTGTACAAATCATTCACAGGTGTGCTGGGCTTTTGCCAAAGGGTCTGGTGCTGTACTTACCTTTGCTTAATACAATGTGAGACTCCTCAGTTGCTGGGTCTTATTTTATTGAGGTAAATTTCCCCTCAAAGTTGATGTGTTCTTCCAGATTTTATCTAATTATGAGCCGACAACTACACGTGTTTCAAATTTTGAATGATTTTAATTATATTCATAACCAAATTGACAATGAATTTCATTATATCAGTGATGTAACAGGAAGTGAAGCCAGAAAAGATCCTTACACAAAGATGTGCCGTCTGAGTGTAGACTAAGTATCATGTACCGTATAGCTGGAAATATTTGCGGGGAATTACTAAATTTTGTGAGTTTGCGATTCCATTTAAAGTGCAAAATTTAAATCTGCAAAATAATGAAATTCATGCATGACCACAGTAGATAATGCTACAATAACTGTCAAAACCGCAAATATTTAATCCGCAAACCAGGTTATTTTTAAGGATTAGCAAAATTTTTCTCTGCAAAATTAACCAGCTGTACCGTATATATATATGTATAATTAATGTTTGTGGGTGTGTATCAATAGATATATAGAAGTGATGTTGATAAGGTTGGTACACCTGGTTATCCTGACCCTCCCTCCTCCAGTATATCAGTACATGCTACACCTGATGCTGTTCTTAGACTAGAGTATACTATACCACTGGAAGGTGTGGTTACAGGTGGTGGTACATTGGACATTGTAAGGACATTAAGAAGTAAGATAGATGAGAGTGGGTGTGGTCTAGTATTAATAACCACACCCATTACACTACTCAATGCTGGACTGCTGGTACTAATATAATGATATTCATACCTTCAGTAGTATAAGTATTGTATTAATAAAAATAATAATTTAGTTAACCATTGACACATACCGTGAACCATCCTTATGATTTTAATAATTAATTTATGTTCCATTACTCCATAGGTCCTCTCTTAGGCATTAATGATTTACAGTATGTACTTGAATCATTGAATGAAGCTGGCTTCTCACAGGAGAAATGGGAACCTCTTGGTATTGCTTTAGGATTACTTTATTCTACACTGAAGGCTATTGAGGCTGAGTATCCTGGAGATGATCAAAGACGTCTGAGGCAGTGTCTAGTGAAATGGATAGAGAGAGTTGATTATGTTTATGATAAAGGAGGTCCAAGAATGACCTCTCTATGTGCTGCTCTTGAGGTCATTGGTGATAAAGCAGCAGCTGATTATATCAGTAAGTTATTATTATTATTATTATTATTATTATGTTAATACATTGTATCTATTCTTATGTGGTTTTACATAACACAAGCT
>NW_003549401.1:4006-6533 GCF_000090795.2 Amphimedon queenslandica | reverse complement strand
GAGAGGCTTTGGTGGCATGATAGTAATGGGAAGTGAAGGTGAACCTCAACAATTACTGGTTATTGGTGGGGAGGCTTCTATATCAACTATTACACAGTATCATCATCAATTTAAATACGTTACAACGGCTGGTGTTTATGATCTTGTTAGAACTAATGAACAGAATATCTACAACCTGTCCAGTGGTGAGTGACTCATTTAATCAGTCATATTGTATCATGTCGAGTTTATTGAATGATTTCTTGACTTGTGTACAAGTGCAAGTAATCCATTAGCTTTCTCGAGCTCATCCCATTGTACATGTACCTATAGACCACCCTAGGTGAGATTTGATTGCATAGGAAGATTATTTGATATTTTTACAGTTGTAAGATTTAGTTTAGGATGAAATTAATTTTGGCAGCCATTTTGGTTGGCAACTTTCAATGGAGAACAAACGGGCCAACATAAAAACAAACCTGTTTTAGGAATTTTAGAGCAAATCCGACTAAATCCTTTACAGGAGAAGCTTAAAGGCAGCTTTTCTTTCTTATAAACAAGTGCTTTTAGCTATTGATAGAACTACAGCATGTACTGTAAGGGGGTAATTTTCATGGGTAAAATATTTCATGTTTCTTAATAAAAGACTTAAATTTAAAAATTTTGTGGTATTTAATTTTTGTGGTCAATAATTGGGGGTGTGTCTTCATGTGGTGGGTGTGGTCACATCTTGCTTAGCAACACCTTAGTAACGAAAGCAGAAGTAGCATATATCCTTGTAGGTTCTTTGTAGTTGCTCTAAACATCATTAGAACTTCATGACGTACCATTTATAATTGCTATCTAGGTAGAAGTTATTGTATTATTTTCAGCTTTACCTCCTTTTTAATTACTCAAAGTATCAGAGCTCATTTTCACTTGTAACACTTACCAATTATTTATCCTTGTCCTTTGCAAATGAAACTTATCACGCAACTAAAACAGCCTTTTTAGATCGTATATCTAAAGTTTTATGTTTAATGCAACTGAAGAAAGCAAGCAGCTCAGTGCTAAAGCAGCCCTACTCAATCTAGGACTCCATAATACACGATGGGTGGAGTTTCAGCTAGCCTAGCAACGGCTTAGCAACCATGGTCTCGACTAGTCACAGTAACGTTTCTGCTCGAAGTGTCTTCTCCACTGACTTCTGCTTCTTCATTCTTTCAAATCCTACCTAATAGGTCCTCTTTTGCATCGCCAAGTCCATGTTGTTAAAAAAAGCAGTATGTATCTTTACAACAGACGCTCTGTTGCTTTATGCTGTTTCATTGACTAGATACCGTATACATGTACACGTAGCTTGAAATTTTCATGGAATGTAAATTTCGTGGTTTTCATGGTTATGGGCTGCCCACGAAATTAAAACCCACGAAATCATTGAAGTGCCATCCCTTACAGGCTATGTAAACTGTCAACCACAAAAATTAAACCACGAATTGCCCCACTAGGAGCAAACCATGAAAATATCGACCTACAAAAATATCAAGCTATACAGTACTTATTGTATCTAAGGAAAAACATCGCATAATAGCTGCTAGCAAGTTTGAAGTCTTTTGGTACAAGATCTTTAGAGAAATGTGTTGCTAAAGTGGTACTACCAAAAATTAATTTTTTTATAAAAATTAATTTCATACCGGGTATAGCTGCTACAATTAAATTTTGGTTTTAAAGGCTTAATATTAAAATAATTAACTAGATATAAAATTTTGTGGATTTGAATTGTAACACGAAAGTAACGAAAATTAAACCCCCACGAAAATTACCCCCCTTACAGTAAGTGAGGCATTTTTATTCTGCCTCTATTGACTTCCTTAACAAACTTGTCAACCAAAATGGCAGCCAATTATGACGTGTGGGCAGATATTGTATACAAAATTAATGAAATTTATAACTTTCCAATTCACGCCTAGTGTGGTCTATATTATGTGTTCCATTTTTTATAGTAAAAGTTTGACACATCAATGGTCTAGTTACTGATATGGCATTTGTCTTTAGGACAATGGGCTGTTCCATCTGTCAGTGGACAGTGTTGTCCACCAACTAGTGACTTTACAGTTGAAAGGATCAATCATAATAAAGGAATTATGTATGGAGGATTGATGACTGATGGTATCAATGCACCTACTAACAGTATCTACTTGTTTCAATTATCACATAATACAATAGTAAGTTAACATGTACATGTACTGGGCGGCTTTGCCAATAAAAAATTGTAAAGATGGTGTTTAATAACATTTTTGCCCCATGTGCTGTTCTGCATCCAAATCATAGCAGAATGACAATTGTTGAATGACATCGATTTTAATCAAAAGCGTGGGTGATTTACCTTTTGATGTGTGTTTTATTTACACTAGAGTTGAACCAAATTCAGCTCTAGCATCAATACAAGACACCAAAGGTGCATGGCCTCACCCCTTAAGCTGCTTGGGATGTGTTATGCTTAGCTAGCCTAAGCCAGTATATTTAAATGATATAGATCAAAAGTGCGGACAGCCTGGACTAAGCAAGT
>NW_003549401.1:0-3713 GCF_000090795.2 Amphimedon queenslandica | reverse complement strand
TGCTTGGAGGCATGGCATTAATGCAGCAAGACCATGTGAGAGGGAAGCTTCAGGTTTTTTCTCTTCTTCTAAGCGCTATAAGTCTAAGATGATATAATGGCACAAATACTGTTGCCTAGATAGATTGAGTGACTTAAGAGAGTTTAGGATCCTTAGACTAGCCATGGACTAGCGAACTACTGCTGCAGCACTTCACTCGGGATGAAATTTGAATAGCTATAATTCACCAAAAAGAAAGGTTTAAAGAGTCCCACACATATTAAATGAATAAATAGTCTTGATCTACTGGGAAAGAGTCTCATTTATTTCCAGAGTACTACCGCTATTGCTAGGCATTTTCTTGTGAGTTAAAAAGCTTGTACTACTACTACCTAGAGCTGCTCTCGAAACATCTCGAAGCAATAAAACAAGACTTTTCCTAACAGAAGAGAAGCTCTCACAGGTTTAGAGCGCGCGATTGTAAAGATATACATTCTCAAAGACAAAATATAGCATACAGAATGAATGAATGACAGACAGACAAACCGAGTACCTAGTCCTCGCCTACGCAAAGCTGGGTGAGGCCAATGACATCAGGACTAGTGTAATATTGTAAACCTGCCTTAAGTGGTGAGCTTAAGCTAATAAAACATAATATATGTACACATACATGTACATGTACATATAAATTTATTTGTGTTTTAGAACTGGGAGTGTCTTACACAAGGAGCAATACCTAATGATGGACTGTGGCTTAAGGGGAGACGTGCTCATGCCAGTACTATTATCAATGGTGTCTCTACCTCACCTACACTAGTAGTGATTGGTGGAGCGGATAATATGAGTCAACCAGTGAATGATTGTTTTTTATTAGACACAAACCAGTACAATTGGATAACGGTATTAATACATTACGCTGACATTATATTACATACATAGTGTACAATAGGGTGGGGGAAATTTTTGGTTAAGATTTTGCAAATTCAACAAAATTGTAATTTTATTTGTATAGACCCTTTAGTGAGAAGGATTATGATTAATTTTGTGTTATACCTGTCAGTTATGGTATCCACACATCTATATACAATTATATTTAGTTGTAATTTTTATGAGTAGTTTTTAGAACAGTTTTAATGAAGCCTTTTATCTAGTTGACTGAGTTTGGCACAACAGCATCTTTTGGTGATTATGCTTGTCAGCCATTGGATCATTGTATCATGTTTTTGATTTTTTTCTCTATCATGCATTAATTTTCACCAAAAGGAATTTCTTAGCTTTTGGTTTTGTGGATTGTTTTTAGAAGAAAAATATTATCGAGCAATGATTTAAACTGGCCATTTTACAAATTTCCAGTGCAAATCTTAGTCATATTGATGTACCCCATTATCAACCACTGGTGTTATGATACTATACACTCTTTCTGTCTACACTGTAGTATTGTTACTGTTGTACATTCTCTATTCCTTAGATTCCACTACCTGATTCTGTTACAGTTAGATTCTATCATACTGTAGCATCTTTTGTTGTTTACCCTAATCATGTGTTCCTGATAATAGTGGGAGGTGCTATAAAGGGAGAACAGATACCTGTAGGAGGAGGAGTAATGAAATGGCAAAGTACACCTGTGACTGATCCTAATATCACAATGGTAGTTGAACTAGGTAATATTAATTAGTTATTTATGTATAATCTTACAAAATAAACACTTTACCATAGGCTGGGTTTTGATTGCAAGATTTTTTTTGATTGTGAATTGCGAGTCTGGAATACATCTCGCAATGAAAAGAATTGCACTTAAAACATTTCAATCATTTCTACACGTGTTTCATTTACAGCATCATGAGTGGTATCTTGTGATATTTTAAGCCCAAATTACCTCATCTAGTCAAGTCCCAATGCCCCCTAACATCTTGAAGGAAGTTACCGTATAGCTTGAAATTTTCATGGAATGTAAATTTTTGCTTTTCGTGGTTATGAGCTGCCCACGAAATTTAAACCCATGAAATCTTTGAAGTGCCATCCCCTTACAGGTTAATGGCTATGTAAACTGTCAACCATGAAAATTAAACCACAAATTACCCCACTAGGAGCAAACCACGAAAATATCGACCCACGAAAATTTCAAGCTATACGGTAATCAAGCTGTGGCAGTAGCTTTATATGGCAAAGGAGGAAAACAGTTAGCTTGTGAGTGTGGCTAGCTAGGCTAGCAGCACGCAATTGATGGAAACGCAAACTAGTTATGTTTTCAAATTCGCAATCTATTAGATACGCAATCAAAACCCGGCTGACGGTACATGTATTACTATAACAAGATCATTTATTAGTGAGGGGATAATTAGTGGTTCCATGAAAGAGTAGCCAATATAAAATGCTCAATTTTGTTTCAATCTGATCATGCTCTATGATAGTTATGACATTATATGGCACTATATGAACTATGTGTATTACTTTCCACTGATAAATTTAATTTCTTCTTTTGTATTGCATGGGCAGATTTATGATTCAGGCAGCAACAAAATCCATACCATCAGTATCATTTTGTGCCTGCTTTATGCTTGCAAACAAATTGCTACAGATTTCAAAGTGTATGAAACAATGTATTGCCTTTTGCTGTATTCAACTTTTGTGATGATGTGGGTGGGGTAATTAGTGGGTGTGGTAAACTAAGCCTCATGCATATTCATATCTTTCCTGTGAATGATGTTTCCAATTTATAATGATATTCATTGGGATACCGTAAATAGAAAATTTTACAGGCCACCATTGTGGAGGTATTGCTGCACTGTTTCCAATGGAGCTCGATACACTTTCTGCCGTTTTGTAAGAAGAGCAAGCAGTTATAGTCTCAAAAGTTAAAAATTGCAACCTTTATCTTTCTTTTCAGTAATCTGCAACTGTTTAGAGCCACTGGAGTGGCGTGGAGAAGTAGAATTGACAGTTTTTAGCCTGTCGGTCCATTGTTAATGATAGTATACCTCCACAATGGTGGCCTGAAAAATTTTCCATTTATGGTATCCCAATGAATATTATTATAAATCGGCAACATCATTCACAGGCAAGATATGAATAGATTTCTCAAGAGTAATTAAGCCTTCTTTGTGGTTTACTGATTGTTTTCATCACATACAAGTTTTATGAATCACATGTACTGTTTGTTTCTGTCCTTTTCTCTCCCTAACTCAATCACTAACTTATTAGTAACGCGGTAGCGTTACTAAGTAGGATTCACCCCAAAACAATATGGCTGCCACGACTTTTGCAGCCTTGCTATACCGGGAAAACGAGCTCTTATGCTTACCAGACTTCTTAGAGGACCTTATCTTGACCAGAGGACTCCATTGGTACCACTAGCGTGGCTCTAGACCTTGTCTAAGAGAAAAGTCAAAAATCGGCAAAACGGCCGTTTTGTTCAGTCCACTTTTTTTCATCTTCATCTCCTGTCAATCCAGTTGTCGGTGTGTATCTGAATATTGGCTGGTGCCAGAAGGCTAATTCTTACACCATTCTACTTCAACAGTCTATACGCAGGTCCATGTCCCATCAGATCATTCTCCAAGAAAGGAAGAAGTGATACTGTGACTGTTGGATCTGTCCAACTTACCTCGTGCCGCCATTTTGTTAATTAAAAGAAACATGTGCTCAAAAAATTTGGGTGTGGTCGCGCATGCTCAGATATCAGAACTGGGAAAAGGGAGCAATTTTTTTATCTAGCTATGCTTGGATCAACTGCA
>NW_003549399.1:4778-6540 GCF_000090795.2 Amphimedon queenslandica | reverse complement strand
TTGACTTGTAATAGTCTATTTCTCTCTGATTTTAGCATTCTTTGAAAAAATTTCCATGCTTACCTTGTCTTTATAAGTATTAGAGCACCCACAACTTAACTGTTACTGAATAATCCCTCTTTTTGTCAAGTTATTTTCTCTTTATTTCTGCATGTAAAGCATTGCAGTTGCTCATGTTGGTTCCCCTTGTGATGTCATCAATGACCGCGCCCCCTAACAGGAAGCAATGGCCACCAGCAACTTTAGCAAGCTCCAACTTTCTTAAAGCAAGTCCATGCAATGCAAGAATGCAACTAGGAATAGTCTATTTGGGTAGTTTAAATTAAAAATAAGCAATAATCTCAATTTTCATTTTTGCGTGCAAGCCTCCCTTTAACTATTGCTGATTTTTGATCTTCAATAAAGTCTTAGTTAACTTTAGCATTGCATGTGCACATCTACAGTACATGATATACCAGTAGATGTCATTGTTTTCAGTTATTCTGCAATACAAGTACAGTACATGACTACATGTGTCTACACACATACATTCTGCATGTATACTAGTGTTGTGCTAGTTCCAACGGAACTAGAACTAAATCTATTTTAGTACACCTATTTTTTCCTAGTTCTAGTTCCAAGAACTAGAACTAGAACTGAACTACATTGATACAAAAAACCAAAACTAGAACTAAAACTAGAATTTGACAAATTAAAGCACTGGAACTAAAACTAGAACTAAAGATTTAGCTATTAAGAACTTGAAACTAAAACTAAAACTAAAATGTGCACTTTTAAATCACTAGAACTAAAACTAGAACTAAAACGCTACCCTTTTAATAACTGAAACTAAAACTAGAACTGAAATGGAGCCATTTTAAGAACTAAAACTAAAACTAGAACTAAAATGGTACCCTTTTGAATAACTAAAACTAAAACTAGAACTAAAATGCTACCCTTTTAAGTTATTAAAATTAAATTTCATTAAAAAATTATAAAAATCACCTAGAAATGGTGTATTAGCAGGACTAAAACTAGAACTATAAGGCCAGAATCAGAATTTGGCACGGAACTAAAATTAAAACTAAAACTAAAACGGAAGTACTAGTAGAACTAAAACTAGAACTGAAACTAGAAATGAAGTACTGCATGGTCACTAAAACTAAAACTAGAACTAAAACTAGAAATGGAGTACTGGTAGAACTAAAACTAGAACTAAAACTAGAAATGGAGTACTGATAAAACTAAAACTAAAACTAGAAATGCAGTACTGGTAGAACTAAAACTAGAACTAAAACTAGAAATGGAGTACTGGTAAAACTAAAACTAAAACTAAAACTAGAAATAGAGTACTGGTAAAACTAAAACTAGAACTAAAACTAGAAATGGAGTAGTTGGTAGAACTAAAACTAGAACTAAAACAGAAAATAGAGTACTGCACAACACTAATGTATACCGGTTTACCTTTGACCTTGATGTTGTCATAGATACAGTATACAGGGATTGGAAACACTCGGATAATTAATGGTTGATGCGCGTTACGGGTTAATAATTTTATTCAAAATGGCCGCCCTATAGATGTTAAAATTACAAACCCTGTTTATTTCATATATCTTGACGCTGCAGTATCACTGACACTTGATAACTATTCTACAATGTAAAAACTAATAGTCGGAATCAAATAAAAGTTGCATGCATAGCAAGTTTATCAAAAATAATCAATAAACGGCAATATTCTTCACTTGCAGAAACAGCCTTCCAAATATCCACAGGACAAAAATAG
>NW_003549399.1:2344-4028 GCF_000090795.2 Amphimedon queenslandica | reverse complement strand
AGCTCCATAGGCGGCTGCAGGGTCGGGCATTTAGGGGCAATGCCCGACCAAAAATTCTGACCGGAAGTGTGACATCACCATAATTAATAGTTATTTTATGGTTAATTAATAGTTAGACTCTAATAACAGTTATTGCAATTATAATTTCAAATTTTTTATGAAAATCTTATAATTATGAATGCATAAATGGCAGGCTGATAACAAGGTGATGAAGATTAAGAGAGACTAAATAAAGGAGGAGCTCGAGGTGGTAAGACTTTGGTGCCAATCACAGTGGGCCACCACAGCAACACTAGAAAGCATAATCATTTCATTATTTAGTGCTATTTCAGTGTTCTTTTCTTGTCAGTTGCAATGTCTAAAAGCCTGGACTAGCTTCACTATGTCCTTTGTGAACAAGCCTGCTAAAAAGGAACAACAGTTTACAACTGAAGGGAACCTAGTAAGTACAGTATAGAAGTCAATAATACAGATTATCTCATAATTCTTACTTTAGGTCAGTTTCTTGCTGAATCAGTTGATGAGTCTACTCTTGTGGTTGATACAGCTACAGTTTTTTTACAGCTACAGTTGATGTACAGTCAATTATTGCTCATTCTCCATCACCCTATTCTTCTACTTCCTCTACTAATACTACTACTAGTACTATTACCACTACAGAAGTCAGTGTTGGAGCTACACTACCCACTACTTTATTACAATAACCTTCGCTACCAAAAAATTGTGCTAAAAAGGGTGCGTAAAAGAGGGTGTGGCCAAAATCGTGGCGCGCTTCGCGCGCCCAACCCATTTCCTGTGCCACACCCATGCCCGACTAGGAGTCAAATCCTGCAGCCGCCTATGTCAAGCTCCTCCTGCTAATTATGTCTTACATCTAATTATATCATAAGGTTGTACTCACTGGAGGATGATAGTATTTTATGATCACTTTTTATCTCATTTACTGTATTTCTTATTAATTTCACTATTCTTAATTTCTGCCTTAACCATTTAAAGTATTAGTAACGCGGTAGCGTTATTATATAGGCGGTAGCCTATATGTAGGATTGAGGTTGATTTTTCAAGATGGCGGCCGTTTTTATGATTTTCAAACACTCATAACTCTTTTATCTTACGTTGTACAGCCTTATAAATGGCTTAGATCAGCTATCCTTCACTGAGCGATTCTCCTGGTACCTTTAGAGTGGACTGTAATGTAGCGGGAGCATTTCTGGAGAACAGGGGCGTAGCTGGGAAGGAAATGATGAGGAGGCCTGAAGATAAATGGCGCGCGAAGCGCGCCGAAAATTTGGCCACACCCCTTTTTAGCGTTCGTATAGTGCACTAAAACAGCATTTTGCGTATTTTAAAAGCATCAAAATCTTACATTTTCAGCAATGATTATTATAAAATGAGTGTTTTGCTTCTGTCCACTTCTTATTTCTTGACATTTGCTGCTGTGCAATGTATTGTAAATGATTACAAGGTGGTTAATTTTTATCACTAGGTGGTAAGTAATAAAACAAACAATGAATATCATTATCTACAACAATTGATGGGGGGGCCCAGGCCCCTGTAGGCCCCCCCTCAGATACGCCCCTGCTGGAGAATAGGCCCAAATTCAAATTTCTGCAAAATTCTTCAGACTTTTTCTTCTTCTTCTTTCATCTCAAGTTCTTCTATCAACACGGAAATCTTTTAAGCC
>NW_003549399.1:0-1629 GCF_000090795.2 Amphimedon queenslandica | reverse complement strand
GCAACTGGCAGTCTTTCTACTGTATTCTACATCTGATGTAGAATACAGTAGAAAGATTGCTAGTTTAGTCAAGTCAGAGTCAGAAACTGAAATTTGCTTGACTTTTACAGTTTACTTATGCTATTATGTCAACAAAAAGGAGTTTCATAGTTACTTTATTGCATTTTCCCCTTCTTAAACTGTTGGAGAAGTCTTTGAACGCTGTGTTTGCCCTATTTTGTTGCTAGAAAGCTCATGACTTCTTCCCGTGTGTTGATCGCCATTTTATTTTGCTACGGCCACTCCCACTTTCAATGGAAATATTGAAATTTAGAATCTATTGCATTGCTAAAGCATGTGCTATCACGGATATATAGAGGAGATACGGAATACGTACGTGTACAGACAAACAAACAAACGCTGCTCGTCTTAAGGCCTTTTCACACTGGCACAGTTTTCAAAGCGCTTTGATGTGCTTTGTTGATACAGCTGAAATAATGCGCATTGATCGTGTTCACACTAGCAGCTGAATTGTGTATCATTTTGTGTTCTTGTTGCCATTGGTTTACATTGATCGAAGCGCATCACTTCACATCAATCCACCTCTGGAGGTGAAGCAAGAGTGATGCGCATTGATGCGCATTAATTCAAAACCGGTTGTCCCTAAAAAGCGGACCGGACCGGACCAACGGACCCGAAAAGACTAATTTACGGACCGAGCGACGGACCCGATACAAACTAATTTATTGACCCGACCAAGGGACCCGAAAAGACTAAAGTACGGACTCCGCATTAATGACCACAGACCTGACCGACCTAGTGCATAGATATCTATGCTAGCATCAGTATTTATGTTGCTAGCAAACTCCATGATGGCCTAGACAACATACAGAACTTCAGTGGCAAATATAATTTTTATCTATGGAGATAGATCTACTATCAGTTGAGTAATAATACAATGCAGTGAGGCCATAGTTTATTGATAAAGTCTGTAATATCAACTTGAATTAATTTTACACTTGTTCAAAACTAATAATAATATTATATCTAGTAGACTATAATAATCAATTGTTATATTCATGCATCAGCAATTTATGTATTAATTAATTTATTTAAACTTGACAGTGACCGGCAATGAGAATAGAGTTAAGAGGCTAGATAAAAAGAAACACCAAAGGCCTGACCAAGGAAACATGGCCAGCCAGAAAGAAAAAGAAAAAAGATGAGAAAAGAAAGAAAAAGAAACAAAAAAACTAATAAGAAAAAGTAAAAATACAATCAAAATTAAAACGGTAGTAATGATGATAATAATAATGATAATTAACTGAATCTAATGGAAAATAAATCAACATAAATAATAATAATACTGGAACTGATCCCAAAAGTAGTTCTTGTTAATATTATGTAGCAAAAATTAGTAATAATCTTTATAGCAATGATGTTAGTGAGAATAAGATAGTGAATAATACCAAGCCTTGAAGTAAGCTTAACTACTAAATGGATAAATAAATAATTATTAGCAGAATAAATAGTTAATAAATATACCAGTCTAAACAGAAGTTTACAAAAAAATACAGCACAGTGGTATCACTCAGTAGTATAATGTCAGAGGCTGGAGATCTTGAGTGATTAGTATTGACAGTACAGATT
>NW_003549397.1:4534-6564 GCF_000090795.2 Amphimedon queenslandica | reverse complement strand
TTAGCTAATGATGAGGAATCATCCTCTTGTCAGGCAGCTACTTTATCTTGTGAGGATATTAAAAATTTTTGGCCAGAGAGTTCATCAGGATATTATAATATAATAGGCAAAGGAAATGTATTTTGTAATATGGAGAAGCTACAGGAATCTATAGTCAATCCATCCAACATTCAACCAACAGAGACTGTATTAACCAGCAGTGAACCGACAGACAGCTCCTCCTTTGTCCAACCAACTGAGATACTTTTTACCAGCAGTCTACCAATAGAGACTAGCTCAGTACATTTTACCCTTTCTTCTAGTCTTATGCCTCATCAGACTAATGTATTAGGAGAACCATGTGGTTCAGGAGGAGGATGGACAAGACTAGCATATCTGGATATGACTGATGCTACACAGAACTGTCCTTCTGGGTTTACACTGTACCAGTCAGGAGGAGTTAGAGCTTGTGGTAGAAATAGCAGCAGTGGTGCTGGTTGTGTATCAGTTCAGTTCCCATCTAATGGTATCAGTTATTCTCAGATATGTGGTAGAGTAACAGGATATCAATGGGGATCACCTAATGGTATTGATGGAGTAATTGACATTAATTCTTATTATGTTGATGGTGTTAGTATCACTCGTGGGTCTCCTCGCCAACATGTCTGGACACTAGCAAATGGTTTAACTGAAAATTTTAGCAACGAATGGATATGTCCATGTGCAACAGGGAGCACCCAGACTGTCCCATCTTTTGTGGGAAACCATTATTTCTGTGAGTCTGGTAGTAATTCTTCTATTTGGGGTAATATTCTCTACACATCTGATCCACTCTGGGATGGTCAAGGTTGTCATTATCGTGAATCACCTTGTTGTAATGTTCCTGGTATCCCATGGTTTCACAGAGACTATGGTAGCAATACCACTACTGACTATATTGAGTTGAGGGTCTGTGCTAATGCTCCTAATGAAGACAGTCCTGTTAGTTATTATGAGATTTATGTTAAGTAGTGAAGAGAATGTTTGTCTTTGAATTTTCTTTTGAATTTTTTTAGTTTTTGTTTTCAATATTGTTTTTTGCTGAAACTATTTGTCATATAGTTATGTGTACATTGTAACTGTGTTACTGGAGTAACGTGTGAAACAGATAGTTGAACTATAGCAATCTTTCTTCTTATGTAGCATTTTAGCTTTAGGAGGCCAGCCCCTCCTCCTTGAAACTAGTACCTAATATATACAATTAATCACAGATAAATAATTATTTACAATTCATGCAACTGAAGAACATGTGTACATTATTGCTTATATGCAACAGCATGATTCCAGAACACATAATGAACCACTATCATTGAAATTATTTATTGTAATATGGTTAAGAATTATTGAAATGACACATATTGCATGAGCACATGGAGGTAATGTTTACCATCAAATGTCTATGCTATTTATACTGTCAGGTCTATAGATTTACATACAGAAATGTCTTCAATGCCAATTCTCTTGTCTACTATACCTTCCACCATAATTTAAGTTTTAAGCTACAAAATAAACCTGTTCTATATAATCCAGAATGATTAATAATGCTAATACATTTGAGGCTATTATCTTACCAATAATACCGTTATGACTTAATTGTAGTTATTGATATTGTCACCTATGCTTTGTATCAACAATTTTGATTACATTTCAGTTATGTTTATCATGAAACTCTACTAAGTTAAGCATAACACATTTTGATGATAATATAAAATCAACAAATATTTGCCCTGTGTCATCTTCACTGCAGCCAAGTAAAGCAATACATGCTTTTGTTTCAATAGTATTTTCTTTTATAAACTGATCATATACTCATAAACATTAGCATGTTAGCTACATGATGACAGAGACAATGGAAAAACAGCTTCACCTAAGGGAGTTTCATGAGAGTGAACCTTATACAGCAATCCAAGGAGATCAATTGAAGGAGAATATGTATGAGCTACCAACTATCAACAAGGAAGAAGACAAGAAGCTCCAGCAATCCTCTGTATCCACTGCAGCTCCTGATGTAG
>NW_003549397.1:0-4524 GCF_000090795.2 Amphimedon queenslandica | reverse complement strand
ATTGATATTATTAATAATTATACTGGGCATTGTAGTGTATGATAAGTATGCTACTGGTAATAATGTTGAGTGTACTAATACTGCAACTGGTGCTAGCAGTAGTAGTAATACAAATGAATGGGCTGATCGTATAGCTCAAAATATTAGCCAGAAAATTCCTGACTTCAATGAATGGGCTAATAGTGTTGTCTCTAAAGTTAACAGCAATGTAACAGGGAGCCTTCCTGACTTCAATGAATGGACTAATGGTGTTGTCTCTAAAGTTAACAACAATGTAACAGGGAGCCTTCCTGACTTCAATGAATGGGCTAATGGTGTTGTCTCTAAAGTTAACAGCAATGTAACAGGGAGCCTTCCTGACTTCAATGAATGGGCTAATGGTGTTGTCTCTAAAGTTAACAGCAATGTAACAGGGAGCCTTCCTGACTTCAATGAATGGACTAATGGTGTTGTCTCTAAAGTTAACAGCAATGTAACAGGGAGCCTTCCTGACTTCAATGAATGGGCTAATGGTGTTGTCTCTAAAGTTAACAACAATGTAACAGGGAGCCTTCCTGACTTCAATGAATGGGCTAATGGTGTTGTCTCTAAAGTTAACAGCAATGTAACAGGGAGCCTTCCTGACTTCAATGAATGGGCTAATGGCGTTGTCTCTAAAGTTAACAGCAATGTAACAGGGAGCCTTCCTGACTTCAATGAATGGGCTAATGGTGTATCACAAAATACCCTTCAACTATTACAAGACAATACCAACTTCACTGAACTTGATAAACAAATCTTACAAACTACAAGAGATTCTGCACAAAAGCTCATAAACATTGTCAATACTCTCTCTAATCTACAAGACACCAGTACCTCTGCTGCTGGAGTGGCTGATGATATACTACTAATAGCACAAGAACTATTAGTACTACACAATGACTCAACTGCTTTACCTACCTCTTGTAAAGAGATTAAGGAGAGACAACCTAACAGTCTATCAGGTTATTATATACTGGCAGGACCTACTGGAACATATTCTACATACTGTAATATGGGAACATTGTGTGGTTCAGGAGGAGGATGGACAAGACTAGCATATCTGGATATGTCTGATGCTACACAGAACTGTCCTTCTGGGTTTAGACTGTACCAGTCAGGAGGAGTTAGAGCTTGTGGTAGAAATGGCAACAGTGGTAGCTGTGTATCAGTTCAGTTCCCATCTAATGGTATCAGTTATTCTCAGATATGTGGTAGAGTAACAGGATATCAATATCACTCATCAGATGCTTTTGCAGGACCAAATGACCTCAATTCTCCTTATGTTGATGGTGTTAGTATCACTCGTGGGTCTCTTCGTCAACATGTCTGGACACTAGCAAATGGTTTAATGGACTCTGATAACAATACTCCACAATTCTTTTGTCCATGTTCAACAGAGAGCTCCCAGACTGTCCCATCTTTTGTGGGAAGCCATTATTTCTGTGAGTCTGGTAATAATGCTTCTAGTTGGGCTAACATACTCTACACATCTGATCCACTCTGGGATGGTCAAGGTTGTGGTTCTCTTGAAGTTACTTGCTGTGCTGCATCTGGTATCCCATGGTTTCACAGAGACTATGGTAACACTACCACTACTGATTATATTGAGTTGAGGGTCTGTGGAGATGGTGGAGCAACTAATGATGAAGACAGTCCTTTTAGCTTTTATGAGATTTATGTCAAGTAACTTTGTAATTCACTAACAGTTGTTCTTGCAGACTTTCTCAGTTATAAATGTTATTCTTGCTTTTTTATTACTTTTTTACTTTTTCATATTTTATAAGATACTGTTATGCTACACGTGTAATTTTGTCCAGCAAAAAATATCTTCTCTTTTTTTGTTGATGATAAATCCACTTAGTTATTAGTATCATCATACCTTATCTACAATGTTTAAATTGATCGCACTTTCTAAGCTCCTCAATTTTTATCAAAAGGAACAAGATTATAAAGATACTAAACATATTTTTGGCCTACAACAATTTTGCGTTTTCATCCAGAATCTCGTAAAATGCCACGAAACTTGTGCTAGATCTGTGTTAACAAAATTAAATGGACCTTTTAAATTACAATGCACATTGTAATGCGATTTTTTAAAGGGATACTCATTATGATTAATGCAATAATATAGTGTTATTCCAATCAAATGATAATTTTATAATTATTTTTGAAAGTGATGCATATATTTTAAAATAATCATTCAATTCCTATTTATATTATTGATTCAATATATTATACCTAAATTGAGAAGACATTAATTATTATTTTCTCCTATTTTTAGAGTACACCTGACACATCCAGTAAAGCATCGCAAATGGAGTCGTTACTACTCAAGCAATTTCTGGAAAATATCTTAACTGGAAAGATCTCCACCGGTGCTAGTCAAATTGCGCAATCAGCTGTGAGTGGGTGTGGCTTATTGCTATGACGATATTATATTTGTTTAATTTAGGTTTTTTTGGCTGAAGTATTGTACTCGCGTGTGGTCGCTGATAGTTACGGAAGGTCCTCACCTTTTATTGAGTTTGGTTCTCGTCATGTTTGGCTGAATGAAATCAAACCTTTTGAAAGTAAGGGAGTTTATGAAAAATACCCACTTTAATTTTAAATTTTAAATTAATTATTTTATTTATAACTTTCTCAACATTTCCTGCATATTCTTATTTCCTTTTTGTTTATTTCTCTTCTCTTGTTTTCTTTTAATAAAAATATTTTAAGGGCTCAGTTCCCTTTTTAAAAGGCTATAGCCCATGGGTTTTTCCAAAAAATAGCTCCAAAATCGCCCCCAATTTTTATTACACTTTCTGATACATATTGATGTCCTTATGCTGTGTAGAAAGTTTGAGCTGATTCTGACTTCAATTTTTCAAGTTACGGCCATTTTAAGAAAACGTCAAAATTCTAAAAAATACCCTGTACTATAGCCCATGGTTTTTTTCCAAAAAATGGTTCCAGAATCACCCCCAATTTTTATTACATTTTCTGATACATATTGATGTCCTTATGCTGTTTAGAAAGTTTGAGCTGATTCTGACTTCAATTTTTCAAGTTACGGCCATTTTAAGAAAATGTCAAAATTCTGAAAAATACCCAGGGCTATAGCCCATGGTTTTTTCCAAAAAATGGCTCTGAAATCTTCCCCAATTTTATTACATTTTCTGATACATATTGATGTACTTATGCTATGTAGAAAGTTTGAGCTGATTTCAACTTAAATTTTTAAAGTTACCCAGGAAAAAAATCTTACTAAGATCTTGAATAATCTGATCAGATGAGATAAGGTGAGATAAGGTGAGATAAGAGTTAAGAACAATCTTATAAGATCTTATTTGGATTTAGTCTGATCGATCTTAGCTATCATATACAGGCATAGTCTTACTTAAGATCTTACAAGAATTATCTTATAATATCACTGATAAGATTTACAGGCCGGATCTTACTTAAGATCTTACATGAATTATCTTACAATATTACTGATAAGATTTATAGGCTGGATCTTACTTAAGATCTTACATGAATTATCTTACAATATCACTGATAAGATTTACAGGCCGGATCTTACTTAAGATCTTACATGAATTATCTTACAATATTACTGATAAGATTTATAGGCCGGATCTTACTTAAGATCTTACATGAATTATCTTACAATATCACTGATAAGATTTACAGGCTGGATCTTACTTAAGATCTTACATGACTTATCCTACAATATTACTGATAAGATTTATAGGCCGGATCTTACTTAAGATCTTACATGAATTATCTTACAATATCACTGATAAGATTTACAGGCTGGATCTTACTTAAGATCTTACATGACTTATCTTACAATATTACTGATAAGATTTATAGGCCGAATCTTACTTAAGATCTTACATGAATTATCTTACAATATTACTGATAAGATTTATAGGCTGGATCTTACTTAAGATCTTACATGAATTATCTTACAATATCACTGATAAGATTTATAGGCCGGATCTTACTTAAGATCTTACATGAATTATCTTACAATATTACTGATAAGATTTATAGGCCGGATCTTACTTAAGATCTTACATGAATTATCTTACAATATCACTGATAAGATTTATAGGCCGGATCTTACTTAAGATCTTACATGAATTATCTTACAATATTACTGATAAGATTTATAGGCCGGATCTTACTTAAGATCTTACATGAATTATCTTACAATATCCCTGATAAGATTTACAGGCCGGATCTTACTTAAGATCTTACATGAATTATCTTACAATATCCCTGATAAGATTTACAGGCCGGATCTTACTTAAGATCTTACATGAATTATCTTACAATATCACATCATAATAAGTCATGCAAGATCTTGAAAGATCTTACAAGTCGCATGACGTCACAGGAAGTAGTTGACAACCCACGATAGCCTTTACAAAAGTATGAGCATATAAAGAAAGCCAACTTCTAACAACATTAAAGTCAATTAAGTCACCATATTATCACACAACATTATAGTATGCA
>NW_003549396.1:3145-6564 GCF_000090795.2 Amphimedon queenslandica | reverse complement strand
GCTACTGAGCTTGTCAATGGTAATGGTAAGCAGTACATGCATACTGTATAATGTATACATTATGTGGTGGACTTTGTGAAATGAATAGTTTTAATTTAAAAGTAGTGACACTAAAGTTCTATTTATTCCACAGTGCCATCCTATTTATAAAATTTGCTACTTTTATTGTGCTTTATAGATAATAGACAAGGCGTTATGACAAACTATGTTATCTGCACTGAGGAGAAAAGCACCAAGAAAAGTATTTTTTGCTATAATATTAAAATATTGATTATTTTCTAAATTATTACGGAAGGAACAAAAAGATGAAGACCGCCAAAGGTGAAGCAGAAAGAAGTAGAAGGAAGTATGTTTTGTAACATGGTGTTGACTTACATGCGTATGTATGGTGTGTGTGTGTGTGTCTGTGTGTGTATTATAGGTAAAAAACCAAAACAGGACATGGAAGAAAGGAAAGAGAAAAAACCAAAGAAGGCAAAAAATGTAGGCTCGATCATTGTTGTGACTGATCACACTGACAAGATTAAAGGGAGGGTGACATGCGAAATTTTTTTTTCCAATAACCGCATATATGCATTGAACATACCTCAAAACAACTATTTCTAGTTGCATTCTTGCATTAAATTTTGTTTGATTTTATTATGCAATGCTGAAGTTGGCTGAAGTGCTGCAGACATCTTGCTTCATTTTTATTTCCTGTATAAATGGGCGCGGTCATGATGACATCACAGGGGGAACACATGCAGTGCAGTACAAGTGCAGTAATTGTAGAGTTACTATCATAAGTCATAATGGTGTGTAGCAGCAGGATGCTCCAACACATATCAGGATAATGTCAGCCTTTATACTTTCCCAAAGGATAGTAAACTTAGGCAGGAATGGACTAGGGAAGTGAAGAGAACAAGAAGCAATTGGACAGGCCCAATTAAGTGACTACTCAGTCCTGTGTCAGTAGTAACCACTTTAGTGAAGACAGCTTTTTTGTGGATTTTCTTGTCCTTAGTAGCTCTGGAGTATTACCAAGAACAAAGAAACTTATACCAAGAGCCATACCTACTATATTTACTTGTTGCACACAAGTAGTTCAGGTGGCCGTTCAGAAGAGAAAGTTTGTGGAAGATGAAGCCAAATAGAGCTACCCTAGCTCTTTCTCTTTTCTCAATTACTGTTCTCGGCTTTTTTTCAGGAATCTCTTCCAGAGATCTGGCTTCATCTTCCACAAGCTTTTTCTTCTGAGCCACCTGCATGAACTTGTGTGCAACGAAATATCATGTGTAGTAGGTAGGTATGGCTCCAGGTATAAGTTTCTTTGTTCTTGGTAATACTCCAGAGCTACTAAGGACAAGAAAATCCACAAAAAAGCTGTCTTCACTAAAGTGGTTACTACACAGGACTGAGTAGTCACTTAATTGGGCCTGTCCAATTGCTTCTTGTTCTCTTCACTTCCCTAGTCCATTCCTGCCTAAGTTTACTATCCTTTGGGAAAGTATAAAGGCTGACATTTTCCTGATATGTGTTGGAGCATCCTGCTGCTACACACCATTATGATTTATGATAGTAACTCTACAATTACTGCACTTGTACTGCACTGCATGTGTTCCCCCCGTGATGTCATCATGACCACGCCCATTTATACAGGAAGTAAAAATGAAGCAAGATGTCTGCAGCCTTCAGCCAACTTCAGCATTGCATAATAAAATCAAACAAAATTTAATGCAAGAATGCAACTAGAAATAGTTGTTTTGAGGTATGTTCAATGCAAATATGCGGTTATTGGAAAAAAAAATT
This sequence comes from Amphimedon queenslandica, assembly GCF_000090795.2. Classification (NCBI taxonomy): domain Eukaryota; kingdom Metazoa; phylum Porifera; class Demospongiae; order Haplosclerida; family Niphatidae; genus Amphimedon; species Amphimedon queenslandica. Next base: position 4,776 of record NW_003549396.1, on the reverse strand, counting down.
TTGCATGTCACCCTCCCTTTGAGGACGGTGGTGAGAAACAAAAATTATCATTAATTATGTGTATATGCAGTTATTGATGATAGTAATAATGAAATGGTGGTAACAGAGAACAGTACTACAAAAAATAATGCTGCAGAAAGAAAATCATTATTGGTAACAGTACAATTAATAGTTTTTGTGTTAGTTTCATAGATGTTGATAGTTTGCCTGATACTGGTCAAGTTCCGAATCAAGTATTTGTATTTGCTACCTAGAATTTTAGATGCTAGCCAACACTTGTTATCACCTCCCACTGTGCATGAAGTGTGAATAATTAATTTATAATATGAAGTATGAGACAATAATCTATATTTTTTGTGTGTACAATTAATATATTTGTGTTTGCAGGTTCTTTAGCAATGAGTATTCATATTGATAATCTGGAGGCAAGAGTAATTAGTACGGAAAACCGTTTGAATGAAGCTTTTATACGAATTTCTACATTAGAAGATAAATTTCAGATGTCCCAACAGCCACCTTTACTGCCTAATACATCACCTCCAGAACATTTAAAGGATACCGATGTGTCTTACATTCTCTGCAAAAGTGATGATGATGATGATCCAGTATTACCTCCTCCAGTACAACCACCTCCACCCACTGCTCACTACAGCTACATGCCAGCTGCCCCACTGTATGTACATCAGACTGGTAAACCTCCTTAATTTCAACATCCATCTGAACAGTCTCCTGGCTACAGTCATAGTCATACATCACCTCTTTACCCTGCTCAGTTGTCAAAATACTATACCTCACCACCTAATACACTTGTTTCACCTGCTATGTCAAGTTCGATACCACCTACTGTACCTAGTTCTGTGCCTAAGTGTTTGCCTATACAAGGAAAAAGGAAGGCTTCAATTCTTCCTAGGTTTGAGATCAACAAAGAAAACCTTTCAACTTGTGACATTATATTGAAGAAGTACTCACATTACATAATGAAAAAACTAGCTGTCAAATTAGCAAGTGAGATTTATTTTGGGAAATGATGTCCTGAAAAAGTGAACGGTAATGGGCTTATGAGGTTATCCATCAGCCTTGCCAACACAGCTTGGAGAAGTGAGAGATGCTGTCTATATATTAAATAATTTTTATTACTTGGTAGATTGGGAGACTTGTGAGTAAACTGGAGCAGGAAAGGTCAAAAAAATTCACTTCAAATTGTAATGTAATGTTTTGACTTTTCTCTTCTCAGTGAAGTCTTACTCTACTTTCGAATAATTCTGACCAGATATATTTAAATTACTGTATTGCCAGAAACTTTCAAGAAACTTAACTTTTGTTGTTTGCACGCCTTAGCTGAGATTCACCAAATTTGAAGAGAAAGAAAATAAAATGGAATGAGAAAGAAAGAAGAATCAGCATTGCAGAAATCAACCATAAAAGTACATCAAAAATGCTTTTAAAGTTCCTTCATTACGTAGGCTCAACTGCTTCTTCATTATACTACTTTTTTGCAATCTACTGTAGCACAGAAAAGAAGACATAATTATTATGTGAAAAAGAGGAAAAAGGACAGGAGGAACATGGAGAATGAGGTAAGTGGAATGGGCACCATCAATTACATCTTCAGATTGGCCTCTGATCTAAAT
>NW_003549396.1:0-1349 GCF_000090795.2 Amphimedon queenslandica | reverse complement strand
AGTTTTTACTTTTTATAAGTGAATTGTGTCCGAGTATTATACAGGACTTTGTCATTTAAATTTTCACATGGTAAGTGTTTTATTATTGCTTTAAAACTTTATCTCCCTACTCTTTTCTCAACCTTTATAGGTTGTGTTTAAATGAATTGGCTTCCTTATTGAATATTTTGTTGACATCGTAAGCGTTTTATTACTTGCCTTATATTATATCTAGCTCCTTTTTTCAACTCCCCGTCCCTTGTTTCTCACTCTCTCACTTACTCCCCTCTCTCTTTGTCTCTCTCTCTCTCTCCCTCCCCTTTCTCTTTGTCTCTCTTGCTCTCTCAGCTGTGCCTCTTTGTATGGAAGACTTGTGAATCATGACATGGTATGCATATTGTTGTTTTTAGATTATCCTTTATTCTTCCATCCCCATTTACGTAGGCCACTGTTCGTAATATGGCAATGTTCATTTTATATTGATTTGTGCCTTGGCTGAATCAATACAAGAAAAGACTTCGCTTTTTAGCTTTTACAATTCCAATGAGACAGTACAATCTCTTACCATCTCCTTTCCTAATAATTGTTTCCTTGCTGTAGGTAAGGTGTTCAAGAATGTCATTGAATGAAAGAAAGAGCACAGACTGTAAACCTTTTATTCTTGCTATTGTGATGTTATTATTGTTTATGATTTTGTTATGTTTGCATAAATAAAGCTGAATAAGTAACATTTTAAAGTGGTAATATCCCACCAAAGTCAGTGGCTTTAATCCACCAATGGTAATGAGCTATAGACCCCCTAGGCGCTAAGACTATTTTGAATGAATGATTTACGGTAGCCACCCACGATTAAAATTACTGACGGCAAGAAGCTCTCCACATCAAAGGCAGATCAAAGCTTAAGATGCTGAAATGGAGCATTGCAAGAAAACTATGCTGCAGCAAGAGTTACCTGGTCTATATGATGTAGTCTGGCCTCAATACTTTCCATAAATGCTGCTTGTATGCCTGTAGTACCTTGTAGCGCTCACAAAAATGGCCAGGCGGTGTCACCGCCTTTGATTTTCATTTGATCTTGAGGCCTTCTTGCCGTCAGTAATTTACATCGTGGGTGGGAAAATTTTATTTATTATGAATGAATATCATTATTTTCATTGAAAATTGTCTTAGCTCCTAGGGGGTTTATATGACTACCTCTGAGTCCGCTTTATGTGGTGAGTAATACCCACCTTTGTTTTTGCAGTGTATACCCCAAGGGGTTCGCAACGGGCTTGTAATCTCGTAGAACCTCCTTGGTAATCCAGAATCCAGAAGATAATCTTGGATAATCCAGTAATCTTGGAAGAATTCAGTAATCTGTAATCCAGGAT
>NW_003549394.1:1827-6576 GCF_000090795.2 Amphimedon queenslandica | reverse complement strand
GATGAAGTACGATAAGCATCAGAAAGGACAACTTTTGATGGTTCTAGTCCTACCGGCTCTTTCATTCTCTCAGAGACTCTGTTGCTGATGTCAACTGAGACTGGCTCCATCCAGTTCATAAGACCCACCAGGTCACTGCAGACCACACCTCCTCCCTCAGGGTCTGAAGACCAAGCAATCAATAGCTCTGCCATGTCTTGGTCAAGTGGAACTTGAAACTGATAAAGAATTTCTTTAACATCACTAGGGTCTGCCTTTCCATTAGATCCCTATGTGTTATATAATGTTATAATTCTAACAAGACTATAGAGGTTTTTGTATGTACATGTACATGTACATGTAGATTTCAGGTAGGGGGTTATTCAGAGTTTTCTACAAAGCATGCTAATTGAGCACTTCATGAGTTAACAAAAACATTCCACCTTAAAAAATTCATTAAAAATCCAATTTTGATCAATTTTGGTGAAATTCGGTTTTGACCAGATTTTTGAGCAACTTTATAAATTCACAAAAATTTCAATTTTGATCAAAATAAGCTCAAACTTTCTAAGTACATGTACATTATGCATCAGAAGAGATTATAGGTATTTTGTCAAAAATTGCCTCATTTTTATAATGTCAAGTTTTGGAGTAAATTCCAAAATTTACTGATAAGAAGCTGAGATCATTACCTTTTGATTTAATCCATCCAACAGTTCACCAAACTTAGAGAAAGTGTTTTTCTTCAAGTGCTGTCTTATAGTCACTAATAGCCCAGGATGCCATGATGGACACTCCAGGAAGGCAGAGGGTCCACTCATCTGTACCAGATCACCAGCAGCTAAATACAAAATACAAATAATGTTTATTCTCAATGAGTCCATTCAGTACTTACAATAGTCATCTGGGATGACAGTGACACCAAATGTGTGGTCTCTATTTATGTGCACATACAGTGTTTCCTCAATCCTACAAGAAAGAGTTTACAAAATCTTCATAATTCAAAATTGCAATCAAAACTATCTCAAACTTTTGAGTACATGAATGCATAAATGTACGCATATAATTATCAGAAAATAATTACATGTATTAAAATAAACTTTCTTGTAAGCATGGACAATAGCTCACAGTGACCTAATACATGTACTTACGGGTCATGAACTTTTCCAATTTGTGGTCTGTTACGTTCTCTGAAGTCATCAAGCTTCTTCATGGTAACATTCCCTTGACTATTAGAAAGGACACTAATGATTAGAAAATCTTGTGACTTACTTTTTGCACCATTTTAAAGCAGTCCTAACACCAGACCCACTGTTATCATGAGGAGTTGGTACTCCATATAAACTATCACGAGTGAATCGGGACCAGTCATAATTTCTATCAATCTACGAAAGACAAATAAAGACAATTAAAGTAATAAAAAATTTTAAGCTATTATCATTATTAAAATGTCAAAATTAGTAAAGCAGACTTGTCATTAGTCTTGTACATACATGTACATGTACAGATAGTTTAAATTATTATCATTTTAAAGATTAATTTCCTTACCACTTCACCAACTTCATAGTCTCCATGACTTCTCTTGTACAGTGTTGCTGCTAGTTCTTCCTCAGCAGGACTGAGGGCTTCTGATGGACTGACTAATTCACCAGCCGAAATATCTACACACAGTGAATTTAAAATCAAATACCATAAAAATAATGCTGACCCTTTTTATTAACTATTCCAAATCTTTTATCAAGAGGATCTAGTCCCAGAGGTAAGCCGTGAGACTGATCGTGAGAACTTCCAAGAGGAGCTCTTCTCTTGCTAAAATAAAGCGAGTCCTTGAGATCTTGAAGGCGCTTCTGAAAGGCACTCTGGACAGGAGGATTGACAAGAGCCCCAGCCTTAAAGTAAGATGTAAAAGCATTGGGTTTAACTTTATACTATACCTGGAGTGAGGCTTTGCTGGTGACACCCATTGTGTTGCTTGATCTGTCAGGATCTTTAACAAATGCATAGCAGAGTCTCTTCTCTCCTGGCTCAGGATATGTTTGGTGCCGAAACTTTTTAACAGAGTCTGCAGTACGTGGCTATGTTGTAGATACACGTGTAAATGTCACATACAGTGACCTTTATGAGTCATTATCTTAATTACTCACCAGTTCAGTAAGAGTCTGCATGCATTCTTTTGTTCCATGACCACGAGGGATTAATTTCCCAGCCTAAGAGACAAGAGAATGATTGTTCAGTTGCTAATATACTCTTGTGTTCTTAATTCTTACTGGTGGCATATCACTGATATCAGTCGCCATTCTTGATTTGTTACTAGTTGCTATGGTAACAAAATACTTTTGTTTATTGTCCGTAAATTTCAACCACGTGATTAAGCGTGAGGTGGCTTTGTTCATACTTTGTTTGGCCATAGATGGCTTGATGGCCTCTTATTAATGGTAATAGACCTATTTACTAATTAATTTTAGCTATGTGCTCTTTTTCTAAATTAAGGCATCATAAAACTAAAAATCACATCATGTTCTAGAAAGATTCAAACTAGATCTAACACAACAAAATAAAGCTAGTTCAAACATAAACTACTAAGCACACACAGTTCATTAGCTTCTGCTTTCATTTTTCACTTTGAGCAAACAACACAAGCCATATCTTTTGCTTGAACAAAAGGAGGGCAAGAGAGGCCATAGCAGGTACTTCGAACATGATGGAACGATGCTTCAGGGTCTGGGTTTGATGTACCTGGTACCTTCTCCCTATTGAAATCAACACACTCAAAGACAACATTATTAGCATGAGTGTAATGCTCAGCTACCAGGTAACCATTGTATTCCCTTGTCCATGATTTAGGACACGTTATTTTTGCTGGTATCATGATCGTTGCTGATTTATTAACAGCAAGACACATTGCACAAGGTGCAGTGGAATCAATGAAGGATGGATAATGACGGGAGTGATACTCAGCTCCATAAAGGAATGCTTGATAGCTTGATGTTCCTGTACCAATAGGCCAATACTCTGGTGTTTTAGGTAGGCAAAGGTAGTTGGCTCCACCACCAGATTCTGACCACTTGCTTCCAGCAGCAATGCCTTCATAGACAAGGGTAGCACCAGTCCTATCAGTAGGACATACGGTACGACCCCATCGAATGTATGTAGCTCCTTTATCTTCATACATACAAACAGAATTAACATAAGTGAATAATAAAGGAATGATTTTACTAGCTTACCAGCAGTTGCTGTATTTATTTCAAAGCAAGATATTAAAGCTAAAAAGATGAAGGAGTTTGCAACAATCATTGACATCATTCTTCTTGGATTAAATCTAACAGTTTTTACCTGGCTTATTCTGCTGCAATGAGAGTGCTTTTATACTAGAGCAATGCATGTCATCATTATAATTATTGCTATATGCAACCAATATTTAACAAGCTGCTACACGACTGATTATGGGTTATAAAAATAGAGCACCTGATAATGTTAGCTTAGTCTCGTGTAACGTTAGCTATGCTACTTTTGCTTAACACTCAAAAGCTGTTGACAGTCCCAGCAGTAATGAGTCTAAAGGTAAACAAACTGATCACATTACTTTTATAGTCAAGAGCATAAACATGCTTCTAACAAAATAAACTCGTAAAATAAAGTTATTTATGTACAAAACTCATCAATAATTAGATATACTATTCCAAAAAGGAAATGCCAAAAGATTTAAACAACATTTAAGCATGCACTTGCTTTTTATACACAGTGCATTCAATGATGATAATTGTTAAAAACAGGTCTTAATTGTAAATTATAATAATAGGATCAAACAATTATAATGATTTAAACAATTAAAACATCTTGTGTGAAGGCTCCTGCTACTCGAGTTTCATCTTTAGTTAGAAAACAGAACATTCTCTGAGGAGCAGGGCTGGACAGTAAGGATGGCTGAGGAGACACAGTTCTTAAGATGAACTCTCGAGCAGTTGCTTTTGGCAGAGCAGCCCCAGTGAACTACAAGAATAAATAATAATATTTAGAGCAAATTTTTGATACCTAATGTAATGGAAAAATTAGTTAAGTACTCCACAAATTAAAATCAAGCAAATGTGATTTAAAAGATTATGCAGTTGCTTTTACCTTAGTTTGATGCTGACGTGAATGACGAGATGATGATACTTCATCCAAACTCTACATAAATTAAAATGTATATGTACATCACAGTCATGCACAAGCAATTTATAACAACAATAACAACAACAACAACAACAACAACAACATACTTGAAATGCTATTTGAGTCTTAAGCAGTCCTTGGAATGCTAATCCGGTTACACTGGTTACAGGATCTTGTAAAACCAGTTCAGGCTCTTCCACTAGTATTTGTATACTGGCCATTAGTTCCTTGTCCTCTGCTGCTGTTCTCTTAACAGAGTCAGTATTAATATCCAGTCCTTGCTTCAGCTTTGCATGAAGAGATGCTGCAGTTGCAATGTCATGTTCTGTTTTCTCCAATAAACCAAAACATTCCTAGAAACCATTTCAATAACTTAAACCTGATACTCAACACGTAATAACAAACACTTTTAATTTTTTTACCTGATAAATGGGGAGTGAGTCTAAAGATATCCACTGTATTGTCTTAGTTATATTGATAGCATCATTGATGTAACCCCAAGCACTGGGTAATGCCATCTCCTCTACAATGAAATGAAAAACAGTATACATGTACTCCAGGGTTTCACTACAGTAGTGCTCATGCAGCTTCCAAGTTGCTCAAAAAATAGGATCTCTT
>NW_003549394.1:0-1361 GCF_000090795.2 Amphimedon queenslandica | reverse complement strand
TGTAGTACCGTATAGGAGGTTTCTTTCATTGGGCAAAGCTTTTTTGGGGGGAATTTAACTTTGTGGGTTTTATTTTTGAAGTTTGAAGAATTAAAAAAAAGTTTGGCCAAGCAAAAAAAACCCGCTATAAAGTAATTAATTTGTGTATTAAACTTTAGAGCTAACCAACTTCATTACCTAGCTCTTTTTTAAGATGCAGGACTGCTGAATGAACCAAGCAAGGTAACACCATTAGCACTAATTCTGCTGGTTTCAAAGCCGACAGCCAGTGCAAGACTTTCTCTGCTTCTTTTGTATCATCAAACAGTCTCTTCTGCTTGTAAGCTGGTATTGGACTGGCATTGTCCCATGTTTCCACCCACATATTACCAGCCTGTCTCATTCTTATACTAAGACGACCCTATAAGTATTAAGAAGTATTACGCTTTACCACACAAGCTCCCATATGTACATGTACATGTCATGTACATGTATAACGTACATTAAAAGTACGTGTAATATGCATATTATTGTACCTTGGGGTCATTTTCCTTGGGTTCCAAACCATCACTGGATTTTTCATCATCATCATCATCATCATTGCTGTCAATCCAGTCACGTGGAGAATACCATCTTATAAAATCCTCCAATACACAACCAGGATTAGCAGCCTGTGCATTTATTAGAACCAAAAATTAAGTACACATACTTATACTTTGTGCACATAAAAATTGTTACAAAATGATACGTGTAGAAATTAATTTTGGAGGTAAAAATATTGCAAAATGTACCACATTCAATTTCGAAATAAACTTTAAAGTGTGTCTTAAAATGTTCTCCTCCACATACCTTGAATGCTTGCATGTCTGAGAGGAGTGACATGCTTTGCATTTTAGCTCTCACTTGAGCTGCCTCCTCCGATGTCCCTAGCTTAGAGAGAACACTCTGTTGCTCCCATAACATGTCTTCAGTCAGTGGAGTCTGCTCCTGTAAAGAGATGACATTCAATAAAAATCTGTTATTAAGAAGTATACTTGTGTTTCAGGGACATAAAGTTGCTCGTTAGATTTTAATAAAGTCAATCCTTTAAATGGTTTCAGTGCTCCTATTCTTATAGGCACTCCTTCTCCTCTTCCCTTCCCTCCTCCTCCTCCTCCTCTACCAGTGAACAGATCAGTGTCTTCACTCTCACTGGCAAACAGGCTAAGAGGATCAATATTTACAAGAGGCTCCAAATCAAGCTTTTTTGTTTTCGAGTCTAGCGAAGACACTGAAGAAGATCTCAAGTCTTCCTTATGGTGTTCTTCAAAGGTATCCTGAGCTTCAAAGAACTCCTCATCACTATCACTGCTGGTGCTCTTGTGATACCCGGTTGATGAGGG
>NW_003549393.1:4978-6576 GCF_000090795.2 Amphimedon queenslandica | reverse complement strand
GCATGGTACTTGTACTGGCATTTTTGTGGGTTTAGCACGTTTTGCCAAAATATAATTTTGGCAATTTTTTGGCGATTCTTTAGTTACTGGTACATGTAGTAGTAGCTAATTTGGTACAGTACGTCCTCGATTATCCGAACACCTTTGTGCACCTCTATTGATAGAGATATTCAGATAGCTGAATAGAGGATATACATGCTAAGTATATTCATTGCAAAATAAATGTATTCATTGCATACTGTAATAACTTTCAAGAAAGAAATTAGTTCGTTGGACGTCAACTTTCCACTGGCAGCAATGGAGAACAGATAGAAAAAGGCTTGGTACTAGGAAACCGCTCTTTATTTCTTGATAGCAATCTTTCAGGTGACTACTAGACCCATTAGAGCCTCAGTATCCTTTCTAAGCTTCCAAAAACGGCCTCAAGAAGGTAGCAAGGCAAGATAATGAGTTTTCCCCCATTGAACTCATAATAAACTTGACGTCCAACATGGTGGCCAATTTATTGTGTGGGTTGGATATATGGTACTTAAAAGTTATGAATATGCCTAGCACGCATATCCTCTATAGTCTGGGTAAGTGAAATACAGCACTGAATACAGTAGACCGACCTATCCTATACTTTTCTGAAAATTAAATGAGTATGACATTCGTTTCTCTAACTCCCAGAGCATCTCAGGCTTCTCTTTCATGGTACCGTATACTGCGATATTTTTGCGTCGCTAAATTTTCGCGAATTTTGCATTTGTAAGATTTCACGAAATAATATTTTCGCGAATAACCTGTAAACTGCACCACGTGGCAATGTAAATTTAGAATTTTGCAATTTTTATTTTCACGACGAAGCAAAATACGCGAAATTCGCGAAAAATTGGCTACTCAAAAATTTCCCAGTATATGGTATTTCTTTTGTTAAGCTCTGTAAGCTCCTTGCTGCAGCAGCCATTTTAACCGGTTATTAATAAATTAACTAGTCTGAGCATGGGCATTAGAGACAGCCATGCGTTTGGATAAACAAGGGTTCGGATAAAAGAGGTACTGATAATCGAGGACGTACTGTATCAGCAATTTCTTCACACAGCTGCCATCATTTTACATAATAATGGCACTATACTTGTATGTTTGCATATGCATGTACATGTATATTGTCTCGTAGAGGATCTGTGTTACTGAGATGATACTAAGAACTGCTAAGAAGAGATTCAGGAAGCTTTTATTAACGACTCCATTGAACCGTGTGTCAGCCAATGTGGCTTATTTCCTCAACTGTTTACTATACCATATCCCAGTTCAGTTTGGGACGGAAGTGGAAGCAGCTGCGTGGAATTTGAAAAATGTAGCAATGTCACAAAATGACGTAAATAATGATATTCATAGAGGAATGCCGGCTGTGTTGTTTCACTCTTAAAACAGTCTTGCTGCTGCTGATAAGCAGTACAATAGCTCCTGGAGTCAACTAGTTTTCATAAAGGCCATCATTATCAGAAAATTTTGCTCTATTAGCTTTTTAAAAAAAGAATTATCAGTTTGGGTGCTCGACTACATGTGCTTATGTAAACTATGACGTCATAAAACGTCATTGCAGTTAGCTTTGGTAT
>NW_003549393.1:2154-4031 GCF_000090795.2 Amphimedon queenslandica | reverse complement strand
TTTGTACAATAGCTGCAATTGATAATATGTAACTTGTACACGTACAGTACGTTGATGATACATTTTGTTTAGACTTGTCTCAAGGAAAGTTATGGAAACTGTTAGTGGAAGATGTACTTCAGCATTTCCATTACACATAGGAAGAGTAAGCTAAAAATAACTGAATAAACAATATTTAATGATGTACATATACTTAAATGTCTATCTCTTTCTCTAGTAATTCTGTAACTCACATGTGTACTACTTGTAGTGTTAGCAAAGTCTCTCTTCTGAGGGAATTCTGTAACAAAACAGGTTAGATGGCATCAATATTCATTGGCCACACCCCTTATCAGGAGTACAGATTACATTGAAGGATTACAAGTTTTCCTGACTGCTCCATTCAATGAAGATGATATCCCTTGCAAAAAATCCCAGCAAGATCTTATAAGATGTTTCATGATTTCACATGACAATACAAGAAAACGTAAGATAGAAATCTTGTAAAATCTTGTCACAGAAATTCTTACAAATTCTTGCTTTAAGATTTCATAAGATTTTAAGAAGCTGTCAGATCTCCTGAGATCTAACATGACTATAATTTTTGTAAGAATTTCAAAGATCTTATGAGTAACGGAATATGTTAGAAAATGTAAGATCATGCCTAATTAATATCTTGAAATATCCCACATTGTGAACTTTGTAAGAACTAACATGATCTTGTTAACTTAAAATCTCATAAGATCTTACAAAATCTCATAAGTTTATGATCTTGACAAATCTGCCATGATCTTATGATACTGTAAGATCCCACATCGCAGTATTTTCCTAATTAAAATCTTAAAATATCCCACATTTTGAGCTTCGTAAGAACTAACATGATCTTGTTAGCTTAAAATCTCATAATGTCTTACATAATCTCATAAGTTTATAATCCACATCACAGTATTTTGAGTCCTACAAGATCTTGAAAGATCTTACAAATCATGTGACATCACAGGAAGTAGTTGACAACCCATGATAGCCTTAACAGTAATGGCAGCATATAAAGAAACTGAAATTTTAATCACTTCAATCAAAAAAAATCAATGACGTTCACATTCACATTTCACAACATTTTACACATGTACATGTGTATTATGCATTCATGTAATGTAAGATCTGCCCAGATCTTACTGTTGCATTAATTTTTAAAGAGCATTGTATGCTAAAATACCATGCAAGAACTTGAAGGAATCTTGATAGCAAGATCTTCCACTATCTTACATGATCCTTGTTCCAAATTCAGGAAAGATCCTGTTAAGACTTAGTAAGAATCATGAAAAGATCTTGCATTTGATCTTGCAAGAACTTGAAGGAATCTTGATAGCAAGATCTTCCACTATCTTACATGATCCTTGTTCCAAATTCAGGAAAGATCTTGCGAATTATTGTCAAGATTCTTGTCATGATCTTGTAAGAAAATTAACAAGATCTTGCTGGGAATTTTTACAAGGGATTGCCTGTATTGTACCTGTTGTTAAGCACACTGATTTTAAAGTGAGACAAAACTTCATTTCTTACTGCTTTGTACTGTCACTTTTGCTACACAATATATACAGTAGTTTAGGGAATTAATGTGGTAGATAGTTTTTTGTTTTTAAATGATGCTGTTATTTAATTTTACCAAATAAGACTGTGTCATGTATTATGGAATGTGGCATATAATTATATAGGTGATCTAATTTTTTTTTGAATTCTAATCCAGTGAAATTAAAATCACAGAAAAAAAATTTTGAGATCCATTTTCATTCCCTCAATCCTCCCAGCCTCTTGAAGCCTCTTGTTTGTATTAGTTGTCTCAGGTTCAGTTGCAGTCTGGTAATATTGAAGTTGCTCTTGGCTATCTATCTGAAGCT
>NW_003549393.1:0-2134 GCF_000090795.2 Amphimedon queenslandica | reverse complement strand
TAAGTGAGTGGTGTCATTTAAGTACTTATATATTCCATTGTATTATTATATATAGAGTTATTGCACGAATTCATCATGCTCTAGGAGACAGTAAACTAGTAAGTGGTGCATGTAACTACATGTATGTGCATGCCATATACATTTTCATGTATCGACTGGTTGTACATGTAGTTTAGTTTAAATGACTGATACTGAGTTAAGATGTTATGCATGCTCTAAAGTCTATTCACTTTCACCTGACCTCTGGTTGTCATCAATTAATAATAGCAGCTGAATTTGTTCTGGCTGTTTTAGGTGCGTAATTTTGGTCAAAGGTATGTCATTGAGTTTATAGAGGGACATCCAAAAAAGGCTAAGGCCTTGTCATTTTGATCCGTTCTTCTTTTCTAAGGACGGGAAGGACCTAGCAATTCTAATGGCACAAACAAAATTTCTAAATTCCTGGATTATCAAAAGTTATTACAAACAAGCGTAACAGTGTAAAAGTATTCCTATAATTGATTTCACCACCTTGCATGTAGAGCTAGGTTCTTATTAAAACTTAAAGAGGTTTTCTCTACCTTCTAACCCTCAAGAATGGTCTTGAGACTGTATCTCTATGTTCTCTTGCTTAAAAACTTATATTTTTGTCCTATGTGTAAGCTGCCATTTTATTTGCTCTGACTACTCAAAGGAGCATGGGTGGGTGTTTGCTAAGGCTTATGAAATTTTTTATTTCTCCAATATGACATGTATAGAAGAAATGTAAGTGTGGATACACAAATATACAAACATTGCACGTGGGTGAAATCAATTATACATGTAGGAATGACCTGGGGACTACTCCCCCAGGTCGTTAAAAATGAATAAGTCAGATGAAACTGAACAGACTTTAGTTCAAAACACTGTAAAACTTTATTAATATTTTAATTTCTTTACAAGGTAGCAATTAGTTATTTACTAAATTGAAATTTAATTTAAATTCACTTGCTAAATTTTATCTCTCTCTTTTTTCATCTTCAGTCAATATCATATCAGCACAAAACTGTCATTATGTATCAGAGACTGCTAGGAGTGGACAACTCCAGCTCTATATCAGCCTATGTTAGTCATTAATAACTGGCCACACATACAATATTTATTATAAATTTATTAGTAATGCGGTAGCATTACTAAGTAGGATTCACCCCAAAACAAAATGTCTGCCATGACTTTTGCAGCCTTGCTATACCGGGAAAACGAGCTCCTGTGCTTACCAGACTTCATAGAGGACCTTATCTTGACCAGAGGACTCCATTGGTACTACTAGTGTGGCTCTAAACCTTGTCTAACAGGAAAGTAAAAAATCGGCAAATTGGCCGTTTTGTTCAGTCCACTTTTTTCGTCTTCATCATCTTCTGTCAATCCAGTTAATGGAGGGTATCATGGTCTTTGATCAATGCTACAAGGCTAATTTTTACACCATTCTACTCCAACTATCCATGCGCAGGTCCACAACTTTTCAAAAAACTTTAACAATAAGATAAAGTTGCCGTCACTCTATCACCCCAGCCCAGCTCACCTCATTCCGCCATTTTGTTAATTATAGAAACATGACTTAACATGTGCTGCAAAATATGGGTGTGGTCGCGCATGCTCAGATTTCAGAACTGGAAAATGGGAACAATTTTTTTATCTAGCTCTGCTTGGATCAACTGCAATACTTAGTGGAGGTTCCAGGCTTCCAGTTTCAGCTAAGAGAAGGTAGTTAGTCTTGGATATTATTGTTTCATTATGTGTGTTCAATAAATTGTATTTAAAAATACAAACAATAATATTAATTCATGTTTTACAATGATCATGCATGAACTTGCAACAGAAACAACAGTCAACAGGACAAGATTGGAGTGAAGAGATGGGTACTGTCACTTCTTCTTAAACAAGGATTTGTGCCAAGATTATTAATTATACCATACTTCACTAAACACTGAAGTATAGAATTTCTTTAACTATTCACCTCAATAGCAATTGACACCATGATGTCACCATCTGAAAAAATCAACACAAACAAGAACATAAAAAATTAAAAAAAACGAGATGAAATAGGATTCTAGAGCAAATTTGGGAAAAGTAACAGAAGCAAGGGACAAGTAGGATTCCGAACGACCAACGAAAA
>NW_003549392.1:3016-6581 GCF_000090795.2 Amphimedon queenslandica | reverse complement strand
TTTATCTAGTATAGTGCAGGTAAGTAATTAAAAGAATTCACTTCTTATTCAATTATTTATTATACAGAAATAACACTTCAACCAATTTCTATCAGTACAACACTCAATTCAACTGTGGATTAGAAATAATTACAAGAGGATTTGTAATGTTGATGTTTATGAAATAGGTGGTGAAGTATCAAGAGGAGTTTTCACTGCTATTGCATAATAATAATAAAAATGTTACTTGTATAGCAGTTACTATATCACCAACATCAATAGTCACTAGTGATACTGTCCTTTTAAAAATACAAGCTTAGTTTTTGCATGTTGTCACTTTTATTTTATTGCTACTCCTAATAATAATACTAATATTCTACTAATCTTGATCCTTGTATATTAAATCAATTTCTCCTATTAATGATGTTGGAATAGGTTCATCTAATAACATCAGCTTTTATTATGAAACAGGTTAGTCCTACTATTACTTCATGTATATGTTCACAGTGTATCTTTCAGTTCCTCTCATTACTCCTCCTGTATCAGTGGTACCAGTAATTGATTAACAACAAATATAATTAAATATCGCTAATTCTGTAAGTGCTGTATGTATATTCATTTAGCTTATCACACAATAGTAAATTAAGAGGAAATGCATGCATAGCAAATGAAAATTGTTTGCCTGTCTTTATTCCCACACAGACACACACACATGAAAATTAATTAATAATTTAATACCCACCTATTATTATACATAAATATTTAAGTACCAATTAAAAAAGCATGGCAGTATCTAAATGTGTGATGGCAGCAAAGAAAGACAGCATTCCCTGTAAGTCATGTATTTTAAAACAATTTACAATCAAAAATTAACTGTATAAACAAAGTACATGTAGCATACAGTGTCTTTTATACGAACCATAACTATGTGCATAGGAGTAGTTAACATAGAGTTTAGTTACATAAGCACCTTATCAGTTAAACCAATAGCTGAGTGAGGTTCAGACAGTGCGGGGAGAGTTGGGGCCCCATAAAAGATTCTTTAACCCACCATTT
Organism: Amphimedon queenslandica; assembly: GCF_000090795.2. Taxonomy (NCBI): domain Eukaryota; kingdom Metazoa; phylum Porifera; class Demospongiae; order Haplosclerida; family Niphatidae; genus Amphimedon; species Amphimedon queenslandica. The sequence goes on along the minus strand of NW_003549392.1, from coordinate 5,546 downwards.
CTGGTTCTCAAGGCCAGACTATCTGTCCCTTTCCCAGTAAGCATTTTTAAATAGAAGGGAAACCCCATATTCTGTTAATTTTGACTCTTAAGTCAATGGATGTGTTGTGCTTTAAAGATGCCAGTACTTCCAATCGAGGTGCAAGCCCAGCGCTATATAGGCTACGGTTATGGTAGCTGGGTCCTGAGACATAGCCCGGGGGTTAGGTCGAAACACAAACACACACACACTCACTCATAGGTGTCAGTACAATGTGTAAAAGAGAGTATCCTAATAGTATAGCTGTTAGTATACTGAATATATATACTGATATCGCAGTAATAGCTGGAGTAATAGCTGTACCTAGATCTAATAATTTATAATAAATACATTTATTGTTAATGTATCACTGAGTAATAATGGAGGAGAATTTCTACCTACACCTCCTTTTAGATTTAGTTTTAAAAAACCATGTCTTAAAGAAACCATGCCTCTATAAGTGGCAATTTTACATGCTTACATTGCTGCTTGCATTTCTTAATGCATAATTTTTTGTTTTGTGTCTTATGCATGATCTCTCAGGCAAAGAAAATCTATCAAGACAACAGTATCTGTGACATCATAATAGGTGTTAGTTTTTAAAGCCCTTTTGACTTGAGTCAGTGCAATTAAAAGCAATGAATCATGGTCATTATCTCTATCATGCTGCATAATAGAGATGAAGCCCATGATTCATTGCTTTTAATAGTGTATGAATTCAAGAACAACTGCGGCAAGTCCAAGCACCATAGGTGTCTCATTAATGTATAAGTAGTGTATAAGTATTAAGTAGTGTATTATAGTATAATATTTATATATGGTTTAATATAGTAACGTGGGCATCTAGACAACTTTGTTGCCAGTACCTCTGATGTGGTTGTGCAGCATGTTGCACAACCACATCATAGGTACTGGTGCCCACCTTAATAATACAGGAACCCTGGGCAAAAGATGTCTGCTACTTCTTTAAAACTAACATATTGTCAAGGCATTGCTTTCACTCCCTATCTAAAACCAGCTTGGATAGAAGAGATAGCTGACTTTCCTCTCTCTAGTGATGACCTCTTAGTGGCCACTTATCCTAAGTCAGGTACTACATGGGCTCAGCAGATTGTGTCACTAATACAGACTAGAGGAGAAGATAGTTCTGAACACGTATTTCAAAATGTGCCATGGTTTGAGTTGATAGAAAAGGATGCAGTTGTGGTGAGACACTACTTGAATGTGTACATTAAATATTTTATGTATAGCCAGCTAGATAATCAACAAAATGTGATCGTTCCAACATAAGAATTGGTCAACAAATTATTATCAGAAAATATGACATATAGATCTACATGCATGTCCTTATATTGTAGTAGCTGATTTTGATTTGAATTTGATTTTCAGAAAAAGATGCTTTGAGTGAGTTTTATTACATATTGTTATTTATGCAGGCTTTACCAAAACCACGAACTATGAAAACTCATTTGCCATATTTAATGATGCCTGGTCGGGATCCAGCTGCAACACCTGCTAAATATATTTATGTTGCACGTAACCCAAAAGATGTTGCAGTCTCATTCTATTTTCATTCCCTTCGCTTTAAATGTTACGAGTTTATGGGCACCTGGGAGACATTCTTTGAGCTTTACATGAAAGGGGATGTGGACTTTGGCCTTTGGTGTGATCATGTATTAGAATGGTGGAAACATAAAGGTCTGTAATTTTATTTTTTAACAGAGTTAATTTACGTACAGTCAGGCCCACTGAGAGGGGGGAGCAGGGGATAAATCCCCTGGGCCCCTCACTTCAGGGGGCCCCATAATATTATAATGTACATTATAATTAAAGTATTAAGTCATCATTACATAATTAAACATGTGCCTTTCTGGCTTTTAAACTAGCAAAGTGATCTATGATATTATCAAAATTTAGCTGTTCTTCAAGTTTGCTTTCAATTGCTAGTGTTCCTAAGTCAGTCAATCAATTTTTGGTCATAGTTGAGCATTCTTTTTATAGTTTAATTTGTAATTTTTTAATTATTGCAAAAGGCCCTAATTTTAATCTTCCCCTGGGCCCATGTCTTCCCTCAGTGGGCCTGCGTACAGTCTTTAATTGTATTACTAATTTTAAAGTACTAAGCTTAGTAAAGCCAAACTCCCAATGTATACAATTATTTTTGACTTTATTTCAGATGCTGATAACATATTATTTTTGAAATACGAAGATATGAAGAAAGACCTTACTAGTGCCGTACGATCAATAGCAAATTTCATGGGTTCCAATATTGATGAATCCATCATACAAAAGATATCGAAAAAATGCACTTTTGAGAGCATGAAAACAGACCCTCTAGCAAATCCTGATGATTTTCCTCCAATGAAACCCATTATTAAAAGTGATGCTGCCAGTGGATTCCTGCGTAAAGGAGACATTGGAGATTGGAGGAATTACTTCAGCAATGAGCAGTCAGCAAGAGTTGATGATGAGTTTGTTAAGAAAGTTGCTGAAAGTGGACTAGAATTTGATT